>NC_092324.1:53068014-53105514 GCF_036785885.1 Coffea arabica
TCAAAGATGAAAAATCTCAGTAGACCTGTTTGAGTGAGGTAAAAAACTAAGAAAAATGTGCAACTGGGATTTAAGACTTTATGCTCCATAAAAACTAAACGGGCTTGCTCAAAGTTGATGGACAAGTAGTACAGTTACTTCAATTCCAAACACACATGTATCTTCCGCAAGTGTAGGCTACAAACACGCAAAACAAGAAGGTAAAGAAATAACCTTAACAGTGAAGTCATAGACAGATTGAGGGGCTTTCTCAGATAGGGATGCCATTATCCGATGGGATGATAGGTGTTCAGCAGGGAAATTGCAGACGGCCCAGAGGACTGAGATGCAGACTGTGAACGTTTTCCGGATGCAGGTCGGTAATATATCATTAAGACAACGGAGTCAACTGATGGATCGACCAACTGCGGGACCCACGCTCCACTGGAATTTGGACAGGGACAGCCATTCATTTTGGATCACTTTTTGGAGTATTTCCTAAGGTCGCTTTTTGCAAAACATTTTGGAATATTCAGTAAGCTCGCTTTCAAGTTTCAACGAACTTTTTGTTTTTGAAGTTTTCAAACTTTTTTTTTGCCATACAGATGCCATTCTAAAAGATGCCATAGCATTTTCTTCCAACTTGTAAGAAGCAATCCAAATGAAGGGGCATCTTTATTTGGACTCAAATAGTTTTATAATGGTGGTAAAATTTAAAAGGAGTAAATAAGCGGTTGATTGATGCTTCTGATCCTCGGCCCTTAACAAGCCCCTCAAATCAATGAGAATACACACCGAGGATCGGCAGCCGTTTCCTTCTTTCCTTTTGTTCTTTCGGGTTAAAAGTCCTGTTCATTTCTTCAGCCCTTCTCTACATGCAGAGTCGATATGTCATTGTTGATTATGAGTCGGTTTTCGCTTTGATGGTTTGAGGAAGCAATTACACATTGCACCAGAACGTGGCTGATTACGTTCAGCTTCATGCGTTGTTAAATTACTTAATTTCTTGCTTTGATGTATTACCTTGATAATGAAACCCAAAGTTAAGATATAAAAAAGGCAACATGGACCACCTTGCTGAAGTGTTCTCTTTCTGGTTCAAAAATCATTAGAATGAAAAATGAAAAGAAGAATGAAGCAAAAGAAAAAAGAGTTGGCATTTGGCAATGCAGCTGCACGAATCACCACTCACACACCATAGGAATCCTGTAGGATCAACTTCAACTGGAGATACGGTAAAAGCCAGAATTGTGTTGTGGTATTGCAGGCAAAAGAAGTGGCAACTGATACTTTTAAGCTCTAGCATAAGATTAGTGACTGAAAGCAAGCAATATAAAGGGACCGAAGAAGAGTTACATAAAACTGGTAGCTTCCAAGCAACTACAGCTCATATCATGAGCAATTTTATCCCGAGTTGCCTTGTCTGGTGACTCTGGTCAAGTTAAGCTTTGCAGCCTGCTTTTGTTATGCATCCTATGAAACATTTCAACAACACTGGATTACACTTACCGTAAATGCCCCCATCCTTCCTGAAATCTCATGTTGGTCTTCTGCTGATGGTTGCACTAAGCCAAGCTAGAGGTAAAGTTTAACAATAAAGGCATCAGACTCGTGTATCATATAAACTCCAGCTCCTCTGCAACTTATTGCACCATGATACATACAGAACCTCTTGCGCACGAGTGAAAAATGAAACATGAGAATAAAAGTTCAATTTGGTTTGATTTGGAAATGAGTTTTAAGCTATGCTAAATAGATGGCTAAACTATAATTTTTACACACTATGGAATACAACATTCATCCGTCTGTAGGGCCTTACAGTTTCTGCACCATAGCATGATACAGTGATATGTTAGAAGCAATACAGGAGCAGTCGTTGCAAAGTGACTGACCTTAGAAACCCTTGTATCTTGTGGAAACTACAGGACACCGAATAGCTTCTTTATATCTCGCTACAATTACAAGAAGTTCACAACGTAAGAAATATTACTACACAGTAATAATGGATAATGGTTGAGGATATCTTATTGGGAATGTAAACGAAAATGAGTATAAAATTTTTTTAATCATCATGTTATTGAAGTCAACATGAGACATTAACAGAGGTCAAGACAATCAAGAAGTTAGCAGGAGCAGGCATTACCTCGATAGTTAGTGGGGACGTTGTGGGATAGTAGCGATCTACAGCCTGCCCATTCTTATCCACCAGGAACTTTGCAAAATTCCACTGAACATCGTCTCCTAATATCCCCCACTGGCCTTTCTTCAGAAACTTATAAAGTGGAGCAGCACCTTCACCATTCACTTCAATCTAGATTAACGATATTGATGGAATGAGAACATAGTACTTCTCCAAAGTCCAAAGTGAAATGTTTTGTCTTGAAACCAGGCAACTAAATTGCTTGGAAAAAAGAATGCAAAGTGAAAAATAAAAGCATCTGGTTTACAAAATTTATATATGCAAGCTTATTTTTGGGCAAAGCCATGCTTACGGTGATAGTTGTTAGACACAGAAAAACAATCCACTTCTGAAAATACCCTTTCTTAGTAAGGTTGGCCGATTGGGATTTACTTTGTCAAAGATTGGGAATTCTGACTGGAAACGGGTACAGACAAAGTCTAAGATCTGATCATTACTTCCTGGTTCTTCTTCACCAAACTGATTGCATGGAAATGCAAGTATCTCCAGCCCTATATGTGAAATGAAAGCAAGATCAGTGGTTTTGCAGAGTCTTATCACACAATGAAACGAACACTACTTAATGCAGCCTCACTAAAAATATATAAACTGAAACGGATCAATGTTTTAGCCTTAAGGCAAGTAATTGAATTTCAGGATTCCAACAGTACAATCAGGAACTCTTCAAATAATGTCGACCTCACTGAACTTGAAATCCATATCAGGTGCACAAACCTATGATTCCTTCTATCAGACACAATCAAAGCAATACAAAACCATGAAACGCATACCGAGCTCCTTGTATTTCTGATACAGTTGATTGAGCTCAATGTAGTTTGAATTGGTCATCCCACTATCAAAAATCAACCAAAAGACAAAGAAAGAAGCATAATCATTCAGGGGAAAAAAATGGTACCATAATTATAGCATAGTGACAGACGATAGATTAGCAAATGTCAACCATTTTGAAGCAACATTGACAATTAGTAGAACCCTTCCCTTGTAGATGCTCAGATCCACATCATTTCCTTTAGCATCCTGCAATCCATATAAATCAATAAGCTGAAACTCTTAAGTGAAGCTTCCCTTATGCTACATAATCTCCCAGAATTGAACAATTTGCAACACTACATCAATGTTAAATATCTTGCCAGCTTCTTGCTCTTCCTGCCCAGCAATTAACTATGAATTTCAATCCCTCAAAGCCCGCCTTTATAGACTGATTGATTAGCTATAGTGGACAGTTCAAGCGGGAAGATAAATGACAGTTAGTTGGCAAGAACAGATGCTGACCTAATTCAGGCTTCTTGTATGCTTTTAGCATAGACAAGAAAAGGTAGGACAAACTAAACTGCATTTTAATTTTTACTGCTAGGAAGGTGAAAAATCAAACATTCTACTTCATCTGTAGCTTTCTCAAAAATAACTTGACTCTCTCCGTTTTTGGTCTTTTTACTTTTAAACAGCTGATCACGATTGATGTTAAGGTTAGTTTAAATTTCCTCAACTTGAAGCACTTGTCAACAGACACTCATAGAAGGTAGATTTCAACTTCATCTGTAGCTTTCTCAGACCCAATTAGAGCACTTTCTATAGCATTGCAAGAATTTTCACAGTGCTCAGTGCTTCCCTATGTGCCCTTGAAATCATTGGAATCAGAGGATTAAAGAAAAACTTTATCAAAATCGAATCACTTTCTTTTTAGATAGATTTCGCAGCAACTATATGGAGATCCCCCCTTTAGATTATGCTTCCTAATTGTTACTATCGAGCTACGTAAGACCACTTGTTTGGGAGGGTGCTTAAACTTACATATTTGGATGCAAAATCAATTCAAGCGTTGAAAAAGGTAGAAAGATCTAACCTTGATAGTGAAGTCGAAGACTGATTGTGGCTCTTTCGCAGATTGGCCTTCCATTATGGTTGTCAAGCCTCAAACCCCCGCAAGAATGCAGAAACTACCGAACTTTGAGGCTTTGGCTTCGTGGTTCCAAAGTAATTTTCTTTTTTTTATGTATTTGTTGGGGGGACCCCGGGGGGGGGGGAAGGGGGATTTCCGATCTTTGTGTATTTTTTTTTTAAAAAAAAAACAGTGGATTAAATTTTGTAAGCGTCATTTTATGTACACATTAATGCAGAGTGTGCGCTACTTAGCAGAAATACAACAAAGAAATGAACAACTTAAGTCATTTAAATTGCCTTTTTTTTCAATTTCAAGTTGGACTCTCTCGCTAGGAGTACGAATGTGAAAAAAGATGGTTGTGGTGAAATTTTCAAAAAAAAAAATCATACAAAAAAGTTAGTGTTTTAAAATCGAATCAGACAGGTCGGTTCGACCGGTTGAATAGCGATTCTATCTTGACACCGATTTGATTGTATACCAAAACCGAAGACTTCAATTAAACCGATCAAAAATAGAAAAAACCGTTAAATCGCTAAAAATCGATTGAACCAGTAAACCCCAATTTTTTATTTTCTTCACAATTTCCTTTGTTTTTATGAAAGCTTTTTTTTTTTTTGAAAGCTTTGTAAAAGTGGGGATGTTTTTTGGATGCTGGTTAGGTTCGATTTTGGGACCTCATGTGGAGGAGGCAAAAGGTTTCACCAGGCCCAGCTGTATATTTTTTATACTAAAATAAATTAGGATAAAATACACGGAACCCCCTTATGGTTTCGCGAAAAGACACCTTACCCCCTTATCGTTTAGAAACCTACATATAAACACCCTAAACTTCATAACTAAAGTGGAAATTGACTTTTTAACTGGCTGAGTTACCGGTTGTAGGTCGAATACCTTTGTCTCTCCAAAAGAAAAAGAAGAAAAAAAAAAAGAAAAAATTGTTACAAGAGCATCTTTAATGCTTTTTACTTCCATCTGTAACTCCTAAAAGAAAGAGAATGCCCATCAGAAGCTATCGAAACTCTTGAGATGGTCGGTGCTTTGGCCAATGGAAATGAAATCTTTAGCTTGCTTCCGCTGCTTTAAGAAGACCAGAGGAAAGATCTTTTCTTTACCCGAGCCTTAAGGCAGAGGACATTCTTTGGTTGGTTGGTGAAGTGCCCTTAAGAGGAAGACCGAAGGCCGAAGCTTAAGATTGAATTCAATTCCCACTTGTAACTCATAAATGAAAGAGAATTTCATCCAAGGGGTGAGGAGTGAAAAGCTATTGAATCAGCTGCTCTTGCCGGGTATGTTGTGCGTTAAGAAGCGAATTAGGCAAAGACAGGGAAAGGCAATTCGAATTGGAAAGCTTTAGATTCCGGCGATATCCTTTTCTTTCTTTTAGGTTACATCCAGTAATAATAAAAGACACTCAAGATGAGAAGAGGAAGAAGAAGCTTACCCGTGTGTTGAACTCGAGGTCGGAACTCAATCGAATGAAAAGGATCGGTCAACTGGCAATTGGAATGCCTTACTCTTCTCTGAAAGTACTTTCCCTTCCTTACTTGTTTCATTTTGTTACCGCCCCTTAGATTCCTCGAGCTTGTAAACATGACTCTTTCCATAAAGCATTTCTCGTCTGTCGCCCGGTTTGATTGAGGGTGGGACCTGATCAAAAGCAACCGATACTAAAATATAGGAGTAGAATGTAATGGTGATGACAGATCGATCACTTTGCCGCGGAAAGAACGCAGTCATGATTCTTGAATCATAAAAGAGAAGATCAAAAAATATTTGTGTTATTTAGGAGGAGAATAGGAGAGGGAGGATTTTCTTTACAAAGGATTCTCGCATATCCATCGTCATTAAGTCGCACGTCCGGTTACAGGTCAATTTTCACTTTAGTTATGAAGTTTAAGGTATTTAGGTGGAGGTTTCTAAACGATAGGGGGTAAGGTATCTTTTCGCGAAACCTTAAGGGGGTTCCGTGTATTTTACCCAATAAATTAACTTCCATGCTCTATGTAAACTATTTTACCGTCTTATTCATATTCACCCTACCCCTCGTCTCTTTGCATCGCCATCTCCAGTCTCTATGCTCCCAATTTCATTTTTTTCTCATCTAATCATAGGTATTTTATCGTCTATGAATTTATTTCATCTACAAACTCTTATTCTCTTTCAATTTCTCTTTCTAATCTGGACTCTACTCTCTTCTTTTTTCTACTTCCAACCTTTTCTAAATCTTCATCTATGTAGTTCGACCTCTTGAAGTTTTTCCACATCTTTAGTTCAATCATTTTAATTTTTATTTTCTTTATATTTTGTATGTGACGATTTTTCTTTTCTTTTCTTTTCTTTTGAAATTTTTTTTTCTATTGCGACTTTTTAGGTTTTTTCTTTTTTTTTTTGGTATGATTGAAAGAAATTACATTCATCAATTTTTAGAAAATTTATGTTCTTGACTTTTCAAGTTATGAAAAAATTTGTTCTAGAGTACATAGTTTTTTTATTTTTTTTATTTTTGGAAAAGGAATACTTCAAGTTAATATATATATATATATATACATTTTTTTTTTATCAATCGTCACTTTATCTATAGCATCCTACACTATCCTAATATAAGGGGAAGACTCAACTGGGTCTAGGGGGGCCGGTGGGGACTGAACCATCATAGTACACCCGTCTAAATTTTTTAAGAGATCACCTAATATGGCAATTGGTGGGAGGCAAGGATTCACCCCACCAAGTCTTAAATGGCTTAGTGGTGGCCACCAACTCAAAGGCCGGTGGTTTACTTCAAGTTAATATGTTGAAAATCTTTGGATATGCTCTCTCTCTCTTAAGATTTGAAACTTTTCTCTTTGTGATGAAGATGAGGCTTGAAGGTACGAAAATCCTTGGACGGTTTCTCTTTTTTTTTTTTTACTAAGATTTGAAACTTATCTCTTTTAAATCTCTCTGTGATAAAGATGAAACTGAAACTTGAAGGTATGAAATATTTGAATCTGGGCTTATTCTGCACAGGAGTATCACCAGGCAATAGAGATAATGAATTAAATTTTTTTTTTTGTTTATGAAAACAATAATGTATCGATAACTCGATCAGTTGAATCGGTTGAACCGAAAACCAGTGGCTTAACGGGATCAATCACTAGTCCGAGTTTCAAAACATTAAGAACAGATATACAATTGCTTTTGCCTAAATTCTCATCCCATTATTGAACTTCAAACCAAGTTAACCGCCATTGTCAAATTCCGTTCTCCAGTCCAAGCATAGGGGACAAAAACCGAAAAGGGGGAAAAAATGTTCATTGGGCGTACTCAGTTTTCACAATGCCCCTCCTGCAAATATAAAATGGTAATTTATGCACAGAAGGCGACATCTGCAAACTTTCTCTAGTACGCACCATATTGCTTAGCTTGGGTGAATTTTATCACTTAATCCAGATGTCACTTAAGGGCCACGCTGTTGGAGCATCAACAACCCAGTTCCCTCTACATGGAAAAGATTAACATTTATTGTTGTTACTATTTTAAGCTGCATTGGCAAAATGTTACTATTTTGAACTAAAACAACATAAAAATACACGCTTTACAACAATGACTAGGGAGAAGAGAACCGCAAAACTACATTCAACTGGACCATAATATTTGCCTATCAGCAAACAAAGAGAAGCTGCATGGGCGATATGTTACTATTTTTAACTAAAACAACATAAAAATAAGCTTTACAACAGTGACTAGGGAGAAGAAAACCACAAAACTACATTCAACTGGACCATAACATTTGCCTATTAGCAAACATGCTTTATTGCTTGAATTAAGCAAATAAAAAGACACTTCAGTACTGTAGCAGAAACTAAAATATGGTCTAGAAAGCACATTCAACCGCAACACAATTCCGCTTATTCATAAAGATATTTCCGTGACAGTACATATTTGAAAGATCAAAGGCAGAAGCGTCCATTCGGACGAGTTTTCCAGTCAACAGCTCTGCTTAAGCTTTTTCCAATAGTTTCTTAACGTCCTTCTGCAAAGAGTAAGAAGAAACATACTATTTGTTAGCATCATAAGATGAGATGACATACTAAATTAATGTCCTAATACATAGACTGTAGCCGACATTTGCAGTTTTTTTACCTCTATGCTCAAGGGAGATGTGGTGGGAGCGTAGCGATCAACAACATGCCCCTCTTTATCTACGAGGAATTTTGAGAAGTTCCATTTGATGCTATCCCCAAAAAGTCCACCTTTGCTTGACTTCAAAAACTTATACAGAGGAGCAGCATTTGAACCATTTACGTCCACCTATAACATAGGAGACAATAAAACATTTTACAAAGAATTCAAGTGTCAACACAAACCAAAGCATAAAACTACAACTTTCAAGAGCAGCCCTGTACATCCTAACAAGGGCTTCAAATAATAAGGAAATGTCTACACACCACACACATAAAATACGCTAACTCATTACATAGAAGACCAGAAACACTGGCCAAGCACATAGCTCTCTGTTTTCTCTAAAGCAACAAGGAAAAGGAAAAGGAAAAGGAAAACTGGGAAGCCATGAATACCATGGGAGTAAAACTAAAGGAATCAATGATAAAAGCTGGCAACCAATAAAGATGCTTTTCTGCAAATTATACCTTGTCAAATATGGGATACTCAGCCTTAAAGCGGGTGCAAGCAAACTGTTGAATCTCTTCATTAGTTCCAGGCTCCTGTGAGCCAAACTGGTTACAAGGAAATGCAAGGATCTCCAGACCTATTCAAAAGTTCAAGAGCCAAACTTCGAGTTATAGTCAGCTAATATACTAAAGAGCAGAAAGAGTTGACAGGATTCGGACCTTGATCCTTGTACTGCTCATATAGCTTTGTCAGCTCAGTGTAGTTTGAGTTGGTCAGACCGCTGCATCAACAGAAAATAGGACATGCCAAGTAAGATTGAAGAAATAAGGTCAAGCAAGAAAAAGATATCAAATAAGTCCATGCAAGACAACAACAGTCAGGAACTGGGCAAGACTGTTGGGTCTTCACTTTCTAGTTGACTAACAAATCCAGGAGAACCATTTTGATGAATTGAAAAACAATAGACTTGCAAAGAACCAGCTTCAAGTCTTGAGGCGATAAGATAACCAAGAAAACTTGGAAAAAAAAAAACCACATGATGAGGATCGAAGAAGGAAGAAAACATTCTTAGGCGGTGACTGCTGAGTAGAAAAGTCTTAAACCGTTCGGAAGAAAAGAAGTTCAACATATAAAAACCTTTTCTTCCTCGAGACTCTTTCATCTCACCATATGCGAAGCTTAGAAGGACAGTTTATTAACAGAGACTAGAAAAACCAACCAACCATGGACGAGAAGCACCTAAAGAATGAACAAACAACGAAAAACTGCAGCAGATTTGAATTCCATTAACAACTCTGTCAGTATGCCATTTTAGAACGTATCCAAAAGGTTCGGTCAACAAGGAGAGAAATCCTTTTGATATGTACGCATGCACTGATGCACCAGACACACTGAAGCCATTTCTTTGCATTGTCTGTCTATGCGTTGTCTGTCTACATATGGCTAAATCAGTTTATTCAAAAGAAAAACCATGTCAAGGAGCATATTTCCTAACTTATCCTTCAATCATTATTAAGATTACAAACCAAACAGTATAAACATCAAAAGCTGAAAATCCGTACCACTGAGATGCAACATTGACAATCAAAAGGACCTTTCCCTTGTATTGGCTAAGATCAACATCATTCCCTCTGGCATCCTGCAATTGGAAAAAAAAAAAAAAAGCATTAGAAAACTTCTACAACCAGCAAGGGCTAACAAATCTTGTAACATTACGCATAATAATTGTGAATAACTGCCAGTATAATAATAACCAAATACTCCAGGATTGAAAGATAAGGCCTTTCTTTCTCATCTTAAAACGGGCATGATTGTCACCGCCTGTGACATGCTTCGAACTTTAACACCTCTCCTCCTTATTTCAAGAGAAAAGAGGGGTTTTTGGGGGTGGGGTGTACCAAATAGTCAGGTTCACCCTCAGACAGTCAAAACCAACCAAGTCCGTCAATTATTCCATTGAGAAATAAAGTTCGAACTTCTGAAAAATAATCTCATATTCCGAATCCAGAATACAAACATAAAACCCAGGAAACAGATTGCAGTAGTATTCTTTATCTCAAATAAATTATTACCCCAAAATCAGATGCACAACAAACAATCACATACCAACCACGCAAATAAAGACCAAAACGTTAAAGAAAGAAGCAGAACAAGCAAAACAAACCTTTACAGTGAAGTCATGGACTAATTGAGGGGCGCTGGACTGGGTGGCCATCGTATGATCTGACCTCAAATTCAGAAAAGCTGGGTCTTTTATGCTTTGACAAGACCAAGATTTCAAAAAACTTGCTGCGACAGGCTGAGAAATTGAAGGAACAGACGAAATATGCGGGGACTTGAGATGGGCTTTGGATAGAATCGAGAATTGCTTCGACACGCAAAATGATCTCCTGATAAGGCGAGTTGAAAAAGAGAACATGAGGACTGTGCGCAGGGGTAGGTCTACTTTATACATATTTTGTCGATTGAGACGTTTTTATTTTCAAGAGAAATAATAAAATGCCCTCTAGTCCGTGTAAGTATTCGTGGGCGCCGAAATTTTACACGTGGCAGATGGGCAGCTAATATAACGGAGCACAAACATACGTGGGATTTGACTGTGAAATGATGGGCAAATTTTGGGTGGGGATGATGTGAACGGGGAATGGTGTGCCACCGTCCGTCCATGGGATGAGGCTATGGTTTTTCCTTCCAGAATAGACCCCTTTCTTAGCAAAGGGTTAATTGCACACCAAGTCCTTTTTATCTTTTTATTTTTATTTTTATTTTTTTGGTGAGGTGTGTGAAAGGGTCATGGTAGATGCTCAAATTTGAAACCGGGTTCACATTTGGGAAATGAGAAATCTTTTGTGCTGAAAATTGGAAAGAAGGGGCATTTGGTTCAAGAATTCGGAAAATGATGCCCGTTTTTGTGGCATCATGGTCCATTGCACTTTCTTGATGCAAAATGTTTATTCTGGATTTGGGAAGACTCTGGACGAAGAATATGTTTCCACTTGTTCGTTAGGAATTTGGACAATAGGAAGGGCAAAATTCAAGTCTGGACTCTTTGACCGAAAAAGCAATACGACAAAACTACAGAAGACAGACGCAGGCGGTGAGGTGAGAGGCAGAGTTTGAGGGACGAGGGGCCTGGACGGTTGTCCAGTTCACGGCCTGGATGAGGCCTTAGAAATTTGTGCGGTTCACATCACATTTTGTAACTCGATTTTCACGTTGTGTAGGACTCACAAAAATGTTGTTCTATTTTACTCGTTGTTGTTCTATTGTTACACCTTGTACAGATGATGTTACACCATGTACAAATGGTGTTACACCTTCCGGAGCGGTTGTCAGAACAACCGCTCCAGCCCCGCGTCCGAGTTTGAGAGGGACAGAACTACTGCTGCAGGATTCCGAGATTCTTGCATTAAGTAATGCTAATGTCAATTTACAGTTCATTTTCTTGCATATTGAATTGATGCTTCTTTTGTCGTAACATATGATATGATCTGAGTTTCTGACAATGGATAGATCTGACAACAGCTGTAGGGACTCTTGATCGTCAAGTTATGAGACTTTAATACATGTGTTCACATTTCATATGATTAATATTTGTTTTACCAAAGTTGTAGTAATATACGTACAATGAACTTTAGAATATCAAATTACGCTGCAATAATGATCAGCGCGTATTAGGTAGATACCTATGTAAACTTTAGGTATGAACCAAGTTAAGAAATTGAAGAAAAAGAGACCACTGAGCAGTGGAGATTGAATGGCAGTGCAAGCAATCGACAATTTACAATTATCTTTAAAGAAATTTAAAATTACATAAGCAGAATTACCTTATTTGGACAGTAATTTTTCAAAGAAAAATTATTACGTTTTTCAATCATCTTTTTACCTCATATATATCAAATCATTACAATAATTTTTTTAAAAAAAATGCAATCCAGACAAACAAAACAAATTATTCTCTTTTCAGTGACATCCTATTTGCAGCTACAAATCCCCTATCCTCTCCCTGTTTCTCAAAAAAAAAAAAAAAAAAAAGGTCCCATTTACCACTACCGAATATAATTTACACGAACAAAATGTCTTATCAACCTCTCCATCCACTATAATCTGTTCACCCTTTCAATCAGATTATTCATTGTTATCGAAAAAGCATCCTGAAATTTCTCAAGCTTTGAATTTGAATCTCCATACAGGAGTCCAGGTAATAGGTCATAGACTATATACCTTCTCATGTCCTCTCTTTCCTTTATAGGAATCTTCTCTAGCCTTTCAGCAAAATTGACCTGCCTGTTTCTCACCGCATCTTCATCTATGAATACTGAATACTTCTCGTGATCTTCTGGTAAATGCCATGCATATTGATAGTAAGCTGTGAAAGGATCAAAGAGTACTGGAATGCAACCTGATATAAGAGAATCAAACACTGATTTTCTTGTTGCGCTGTCACCTGGAGGTTGTAAGCAGAACTCAGATTCCATGAATATCTCAATCAGTGACTCGGGTTGATCACAAGCACCTGAACCGCAGTTTAGGAATCTGCAGTTTCCTTTTCTAGCTGAAGTACATTGCTCGATCAGGATGGATCTTATGTTCTTTGGAGCACCAGATCTTGCCGCCCCAGCAAAGCTCACGAGGCTTCCACGCCGTGATCTGATTAGCTTCAGCTGCCACGTGATTATGTCATCATCTGTCTGGGGATGGAAGTATGTTGGATGTGGGATGCCAATGTCATTGATACGCCAAGGCTGCCGTTCAATCAGAAGCTTTATCGGATTCTGCATTTCATCAAGCTCCAAGAACCTTGTGCCCCATGACTCTCTGTCATATCTCCTGAAATCCCAGGTGATTTTGCCTAAGACAAAGACGTGATCTTTACCTGACTTCTGAAACCAAGGCTTTTGTGTCTCAAGCCATCTTATCAGTTCTGAGGATAAAGAGTCTTTTACATCATCTGAAACATTCTTGAAATTCCATCGCAAGATGTCAAGCCCACCATAGAATGGTACGTAAAATAGCTTGGCTTCATTTTCATTGTATACCCTACAAGTATGCTTTAGAACCCTTGAATGGAAGATTGGCTCCAGTGAGTACTGGTGAGTGTGATACCAGCCTTTACCAAGCTTCTGTATCGGCTCACCTAAGGCGTCATTGCTGAAATATTTACAGAGATTAGCCCAAGGAAAAATATCACCACACTGAGCCAATATATCTTTGTTGAACTTGGGGGGAAGTTCATAAACATACACTCCCCTCCCATCACAATTTGTGTGGCTCTGATCAAAAGATATCCATGATCGATGAATACGAAGCTGGTCCTCCACTTGATTCAAGGCCGTCATCACTTCCTCATCCAGGTACTTGTTACTGCTCTTATAGACTGTAGAAATTGCATTCCTAATCACACCATCAACGGCTTGAACATCACTCTTTCTTTCGCTGCCAATGAGAGGTGCTGATTTGTTGCTACCATAGTTGGTGCTGTTGTTGACTGTAGGAACCAAGTTCGCCTGCACAACACTGCCAACATTGTTTGTATCATCCTTCATTCCACTGTTAAAGAGAGTTTCTGAATCCCCATTCCCTTTCTTCGTGCTGTTATAGGTGGTTTGAACTAAGCTTCTAGCATCATTTTCTTCTCTGGTGATGGATGCTGAACTTCCGTTGATGAGTGGAACAGGAATATGGAAATTTGGCTGCGTCCCAGCAGATATGCAATAGAGGTTGTTGAGCTTCCGAGATGACAAACACACATGAAGAATGTTACCTGAAATAAAGGTGGTGGAAGTAGACCAGAGGAAAATGAGGATTAAGAGAAAAAGAGCAGCAGGAATTCGGAACAAAATTTTGGCCAAGGAATGAAATAAAGCAAAATCCTCAGTCTGAACTTTTTTGGATGCTCTAGATTTCTTCTTACCCACAGAAACGACAGCCATCTTGATGCCAAAAAATCAACTCGAATGTAATTTGCTTTTTCCATTGGGCTTTTTCTAGGGAAGGGTAGTTGCAGGCTTGCAGCTTCAAAATTTTGCTTCGACATGGAAGCACGTAGTAGCATAAAAATGTCTCCCGAAATTGTTCTCTTTAGAGCAATGGTGGAGGCACGTCAGTTTGTTGGCCGCGCAATTATATTTGAAGTTCTTTGGATGGAGAACTAGTAAAGGTCAACTTCTTCCCGAATCTCATCTCATCCACACACAACAGATTATTTTATGAAAAGCTCCAGAGCCTTAGCTTTAATCGTGCGCTTTTCAGAGCTGTACAGGTTTAGATAAACAGAAACGTTCATCGATTTCTAGAGTCAACTATTGATACCAAGGGGCCAGCCTTTCAGGAAATATCTAGTTCTGTGTCACAAACAGAGACATGGAAGAAAGAAATGTTTATCAAACAGATTGTTTGATAAAGCAATCAAAAAAATAACAAGACATTGTTTTATTACAAGTAAATAACAAGTACACAGGGCCAAACAGATTG
Source organism: Coffea arabica (assembly GCF_036785885.1). Lineage (NCBI taxonomy): Eukaryota > Viridiplantae > Streptophyta > Magnoliopsida > Gentianales > Rubiaceae > Coffea > Coffea arabica. Next base: position 53,082,660 of record NC_092324.1, read on the forward strand.
TTTCATCATGTATCGACGTAGTGAGTTTAGGAACTTCCTAGGCCAGAACATATTACATAAGCAGTCGACATAAAAGCTAGATTATGACCTAAAGTAGAATAATTTATTTCCCTGATGCTGACGGGAAGATTCAGCCACCAATTTACAACATACTATCCGTCTTCGCGGGCAACCGACGGAAGAAGTTGATAGGTACCGAAGGCAATCGATAACGAAATCTTGGATGTCTCATTGCATATATGCCTGCCAGGGCTGCAATTACCTGGAAAGGAGTCACAAACATCACCAATGCAGCTATAAGGCAGAATGTAACAAAGATTGCAGTAGCACGGGGGTCTCTCCAACTCAACAGTGATTGAAAACGCTCCCCCTGAGTTGCAATGTCCCCAACAACAGTCTGAATCCGACCAGCCACACTTCTCAGTCGATCATACCTTATTCTTACCAAGTCTGGGCTTCGACTGGTCGGGAATGGGTCAAACTCTTCATCAAGTTCATCAGGGTGCACAGCCTCAGCTTGAGATATCTTCGTGTTCATGTGTGGAGGATACCTTGGTCTGTAGCGCAAATTCCATATTCCTATCAGAAACATGTAAAGGAATATTGTTGGCAAAATCAGCTCTGGGAAGGATACAAGCATAAGAAAAAGAAAATGAACAAGCACTGTCATCACTGGATTCTTCCACATGCAGATGTCACCAAACCACCTCCCAGCAGCAAATAATCCTGAGAAGACCGACATGAGACGGAAGAAATTGGCCTTGCTCCGGCGCATGCTCCAGAGGTGGGAGTCCACATCGGACATGTATTCTACCACCTCTTTTCTAAGTGGGGGCTCCGCTCGACCAAGCCTTGCCGCCACTATAGTCACAGCTTGGTGCCGCAGCATGTCAAGCTGCATAACAGTGAAAGGCCTTATGTAGTGCATTTTCGGCAACAGTGGGCGTGAGTATATGTACATCATGTTTGAAAAAGATGTGCATGAAAAGCGTATCGCCAGATGCAGTTCGCCCATCTTCTTAACACCAGTAGGATGGAGAACTAATAATGGGTAAGAATGTGTATATACTCGGCCAGCTTCAAGGGTTGATATGCGGATTCGAACCTTTCCAATCTTTAGGTCCTTACTACCATTTGAACTTTTATCAGCTAGATGGCTGTTGTCAAAGACGCCCACAGTAAGAACTGTAGCTGGATCAAACACCTCCCATGTGTACTGCTCATTGTACTTTGGACTCAAGTTGTCAACAATAGTTCTAGTTCGGACCCACTTATGACCATACTTTGCAACACAGTAGGTGTCTGATGTACCTTTTCCATCTCGTGTCTTCATTGGATGAAGCCCCACAGCATTAAGGATTCCAAGTTCCAAAACACCAATTGATGGCTTCCACAGCTGCTTTGCTGTAGGACGGAGATCACTGCTATAATGCGTGGACTCGTCAAGCACATGATAGCCTCCATCTAGACAGACACGAAGATGGAGCCTGCTAGAAAACTTATCTTTTTTAAGTTGATCAACATCCACAGCTACTGGCTTTTCCAGGTCAAACCAGCGAGAATGCACAATACAGTCATCAGCACGCTTCTCCACCTTGGCCAATTGTATAATGACCCTCCCAAGGATCTCATCTTTGCCTGGAGCCACGCGATCCTCGACTGTAAGGATAAGATGATCTTCAAATGGTTCAGCAGCCACAAACAAGAGATCTTCATTCCATAAGGGATTAAAAGAACGAGCCTGAATAGGTTTTGTTTTCAAAACCTGGTGCCCTACTTGCGCTTTCACATACACGTTAGGAAAGCGATTCTTCTCTGTTGGAACCAAGTCCTGTGCTTCAACAACATTAACACGCACATACCATAAACGGGGAGCATGATAGACCTTGGAGCGTATTGCAGCTACAGCAGCTGCTGAGCTGTCAATAGGAGTTGCTGCATCAGAGTGCCATGCATCAGGGAAAGCCTCATCTGCTTGAGTGCCAATCCAGACAGCAAGCATCAACTCGCCTTTTATTTTCTCTCCCTTCTTGTCTGCAAGCCTGTACCACTCTGGAGCTAGAGGACTATCTGGAGGAACACGCATTGGAACCTCATTGAGGTCAAATCTGACAGTTCCTACATAATCATCTTTCACAAGATCTTTGTCCTTGACAACAACTTCAAGTACTGACGCTTGCATTCGCTCCCTTGAGAAGGCAAATACCACATTCCATATTGGATTTTGTTGCTTCTCAATGTGCTTTGTGGTTCCTTTGTAGTTTCCAATCCTCACCTCCACATATGGATCCAAACTTCCAGTAATATCCATTGCAGGAAGATCACGAGCCTTAACAACTCTAACAAAAAGGAAGTGCATTTGCTCAACAAGATCATAAGTACATGATGCAGTTTTATCTTTACGTATAACCCGACCCCCAACAACTCGACCACCTCCAAGGAACGGACTAGTTTCCTTTAGTGCATAGTCCACAGGCTGTGCTGAAGATGCTGAGTACATGCGAACTAGCTTTGGAGGCTCTGGCTCAGCAGCCTTCATCTCATCAGCCATATGCTTTGTAAGTTGCTGAGGAACTGCAGGAGGAGGAGTTTGGTGCTGCTGTTGGTTGTGATTGGGATTGGGAAGATGATGAAATGTGTGTCTTGTCTCAGATTTGACAGTAGGTATGTTGTTTGGCAGCATATTTCTAGTTGATTCATTCACCACAGGTTTGTCCTCAGCAGCACTAAATGGGATGGATGACTTTATCGATGGGTCATCTGTGACATAAACTTTAAGACCAAGTTCCCCTCGTACTCGAGAAAATATGCCACGCTTTTCAAGAGGATAGTGCAAGATGACAGCATCTGAATAGGGTACAAAGGAAGTCCCACTGATGCTAACCTTTCCAAGAAAAGACCTGGGGTGAGTGGCTCTAACATTGTTGTAGATGTAGGCATCAAGATTAAGATTGTGGAGATTAGAAGGATCTGAAATGTTGAAGTAGAAGCTCTCATTCCATACTGGATTTAGATCTTTTTCCTTGATAGTGGTATGAAACCTCTGACCATCAAAATAGAGTTCCACAAAAGCACTGGATGATCCTTGCCCATCTTTAGGTAGAAGGTTATGTGCACTGACAACATCCACACCTAGCTTCAGGTTGCCAATTGTCATTTGGAATGATAGCTATCACGGATATTTGGCCCCTTTCTAAAAGACAAATCACAATCACCTGGGGAAAAAATATGTGAGCTTTATTACAAATTCAACGTATATATGAGGTTCAAAGGGGATGCTATGTAAATGATCGACATGCAAGTTAAGTAGAGATGTCAAAATGCAACAAATGTGACAATCACTCTATTAAAGACTGCAAATTTATATTGAGCAGCAAAAACGCCCAACAAAAGCTATTGATTATATGTCACCAGGAGAGAAAGTTATTCACAACGTTTATTTCTTCTTTCTGCTTTTAATCCGTGCATGGGGAAGAAGGTGTGCTCGATATAGAATCTCAAGAAGTCATCTATATGCTGCAGAATAAAAATAAATAAATAATACTGATTGCTGCATCCCTATATAACATTTGTGAAGGTGTATATTCCAGCTTGAAATAGCATGCATTATTACAGGCATGCTGTAATGGTTCAACATCTGCCTTTGAGAAAAAGATTATATTGTTGAGTAAAAGAAACAAAAGACAAAACGTCATGGGGGGAGCATTGGGTGGTAAGGTGGGAGGGATTATAAGTAGGAGCTCCTCAGTTCAAGATCTCCCAAGTATAGAAAATAAAATAAAATAAAGACAAAGCGACATGAACTAATCTGACTTAAAACAGTCTATCATCAAAATCAAACAAACAAGATAGTTGTTCAAGATAATAGCACGAAGACAGCTTGTTTTGAGTTATCACAGATAAATGATTCCTCAAAATTGAATAATTCCTGCACTTGGAGAGAGTTTAATTCACCTAGGCCACAACAAAACAACAGAATAAAACATCACAAACACAACGAAGATAACAGACAGTATACTTTACATAGAAAAGTACACTGAACTTCCATGCCTATGCTAAAGGCATCAATATATCTTTGTCATTCCCACATGGTGAAACGAGCTCGAGTTCCTGAATTGAGGAAGTGTCATGCAGGCCAAATTTACTGCTGAACATTAAAGTGAATGGCAAATGAAACTAGAAAAACTTGTAAATGTTTTTCCCTGTAAACAATAACAAGAACTGATGAAGAGATCAAAGTATGTTGGCTGAGTTATGAACATATAATTTAGCCTATTGAAAATCCTCAGTACTCAACACAGTCACGGCCAACAAATTATGAAGACTGGAACTTGTCATCAGTTTCAACAGATCTAAAACGCATACTCATGGTCTGGCACTCGAGTAACAAAATCATCATAAGATTACAATGATAATTGTAGTGGAATAAACTCATTAGGCCCACCACAAAATCAATCATTGATGCCTATTTTTGTGCCTAACAGTGAGTGACAAACAAAGAAATCATTTCACTAAAAGTCAACTTACCTAGATTAGCAGGATATATGAAAGCTCACTTATCCTAGAATCAGCTCCATCCACAGCTTTTAATTCTCAATAACTTATACCATATGGGCTGTTACAATAAAGAAAGCTATAAAGAGATACTTCTAACCATCTCAGTACAAGGCTAAAAACAAAGGGAGCCCACAAGTCAATGAGATTCAAAAAGGAACAGGTCAACATTTTTATTTTCAGAACCATGTGCTCTTCTACCTCGTGGAGAGATGTACTACTACCTACTAAGCACCACGCATCAAAGCATCAATTAGGTAATAGTAAGAAACAAAAGGAAAAAGCTAAAAGTTTGTACACATGCTTCAAGCTAAAGTTCCTAAAGTATCGTTAAAGACATGAACTTTAGTCACCTGTGATTCGTACAGACTCCCCAATATAACTCATTGATCTTGCCAAAAGAAAAGAGAGCCATGCCACAAAATTACAAAAACAAAAGCCCCAATCCTTAATCCGAACAAAAAGACGCCAACCTTAAAATGATCAGAAAATTGACAGGGTGTAAGGATAAATTTTTCTCTCTTTTTGGTAAAGTTCAAAACTTCACTTATTGGATTAAAAAAAAGAAAATAAGACAATTAAGTTCTTTCAATCGTAAGTAAGTGAAAACAAAAAAAGTCAAAAGAAGAGGTGGATCTTAGTCTTTGAACTTAAATTTTAAGCAAAAATCTTCCACTTTTACTAATGATTCTGCTTCTTTCGGAAAAATGAGCACACAAGATCACTTCTTTTTTATGCACTGAAAGAATTAACCAAGAGGCAAATGCTGAAAGTGGGCTCTGGAGCAATTGCATGAATGCTAAACACTACCAAAAACCACCCAAAATAATAATAATAGTAGTAGTAGTAAGCTACCAGGAGGCAAATGCTGGTGCGTGCCTTGCTGAAAAGATGGCAACCTACACCTATTGATCAGGTTTCAGGCAAAAAATATACAAAGAAAGGGTGTAGAAGAGACGAATGGTGTACCCTTTTCTGTTCTGCAGCTAAAAATCTTGAGGTTTTTCCACGATTTCTCAGCTTGAGAAAGGCCTACTACTCCATCTGCTTGTGAAGAAGAACAAGTCAGTGAAGGAATAATCTCTGCAATCTCTGAAAGGAAAAGATAAAAGAGGAGAGGTGGAGATTTGTGAAGTAAGAGAAGAAGCCAAAAGAGAAGGAGAAGAGCAAGAAGAATGCTGCCAGTAGCACGCTACTAAGTACTAAATTGTGTCCATAATAATCAGAGGCACTGCATTGAAAGACGTGAACTACGCTATAAATACGTATTAGTACGCTAGTATTAATGAACGTTAATGAGAAGACAATCACATAGAATTTGAGGAAGGATCTTACCCAACAAAAAAAAAGAAAGGAATGTAAGGATTGGACTACGTACATGTTTTGTTAGACTATTACTGCTGGGCATGTAACTGTAACAGCCAAACTTCCCCATTTTGCAGAGTGATTATATCTAATTTGTTTGACAAAAATGTTTAGGGCAATTCATGCATGGAGAAAAGCTTACAAAAATCAATTATGTAAAGTCCTATTTTTGTTTTCGTCATGGGCATGTATTTTGATTTTTGCCCTTTGGTTTCTTGCATTTGGGTCATATTGGTCTTCTCTCTCTCTTGTCAACTGTCTAAAATAGCAGCTTAATATTATACTATCTAACATAACAAAACTAGAAAACATGTCTTATGTCCAGATACTAAAATAATTACAAAATACAAAAAGCAAAGAAGAGAGAAAACCAAGAAGATGGAAAGAGCCTGGCGTTGGGACTGGTGACATTTTGAACATATGAAAATCTGATAATGGAAGAGAAGAGGAAGGTCCACTGTTCTGCAACTAAACGTGCCACTCATTTATGGCTATGCAATATTTCTCTTTCTATCCCACTCGGGGGTACCAAAATTTTGGCCCATATCGCCCTTGGTCTCCCAACTCGAGGCACTTTAAATTAGCTAATACAAGAAGAAAATAATGAAATTTCGTAGATAGAGGGGTTCTTCTGAAAATAATAAAAGTAGGGCCATTTCGTGAAAAGCCCAACAAATTCATTAGGGTTAATTGCACATACGTCCATTGGGGTTTTTGACAATTGCATAAAGTTTTCCTTAAGTTCTAAAAATTATACCTACCTCCCCTATTTTTATTATTTAAGTAACATTCTAAATCAAAAAGGCTATACTTTTTCTCAAAATTCCTATAATACCTTTGAGTTATAATTCATAACCAAAATATAAAGCAAAAAAATGATTCACAGTCTCTATTTCATTTATCTTTACTTGCTATCACTACTATCTACCCATCAACATCCAAATTACCATTAAATAAATATTTATCTTTATTCTGATGTTCCACTTTTACCTAAAAACTTCTGATGCAGACCATTGTATCAACTATAAATGCTACATCAGATATCCAAAAATTTTCTACAATCTCATATCAATATCTAATTTTACTTAATACACAACAATATTCATCAATATTTCTAAACTTCAAATCCATTGTTGCCACCTTTTTTAATACAAAATAATTTAAGCCATCACTACTAATATCAATATCCAATATATTCTATTAGCACAGAGTTCAAAATCAATCAAATTTTCTCTATAGGAATAATATCTACAATTATAAATCAAAAATAGAAACACAATGTAATTATAAATATATACCAAGAACACTTTTTTTTCATGATAACTATAACAGTATAACCTACATTTAGTTCCTATTCCACTCCCTATCCTTAATTTTTATTTTTTATTATTGTCACTATCTTCATCTCCATCTAATTTGATAATGAAATTAGCACTTAATTTGTCATTTGACAATTTCAATTTGCGATAGGTGAAAAATAGAAATGTAATTCAAGAGTCATAATGACTTGACAAAAAGCGAAATAAAAAAAAGACCTCTTTTTCAAGATGAAGGCTAAGTTCGATAGCATATGGGAAATGGCTTTTACAGCCAGGGCACACAAATTTGTCAGCTGTATGTCTATCATCGTTGTGGCTTTGAAAACTTTTCTTGTCTTTAAACTCCTTATCGCACTTGTAACACTTCCATGACGTGATGAGTGTTGCGGGTTCAGCATTTTCCATAATAGCTGCATAAAATTTAATCTTTACTAGAAGAAGAAATGATACAATTGGAATCCGTTTTTCTGTTCGATTTTGTTAAACTCAAACACAAAAGAAGAAGTTGTGAAGAAACACTCAGAAGATGATACAATGGAAACTTTCTGTATTTATAAACAATCATAGTCGGTTACCTGGAGTAGACTACCTCAAGTCAGTTATCCATAACTGACTAAATATTGATTCTTGCACTAACTATTTACTGTTGTATCCTTGGGGTTCGGTTGAGACTGTTTAAGCGGAACGTTTGCATGATGTTCTTCCCGCCATTTCATTTTAGGTCTCTCTCGTTGCTTCTTTTACTTGGCTTTCCTGCATTAGTTATTGTACAAGCTTTTTGATTTGTTTTCATATGTTTTTGTGTTTATTCTTCTTCGGTCATTTCAGGTCTATCTTGTTGCTTCTTTTACTTGGTTTTCCTGCTTTAGTTGTTGTACATGCTCCTTTGAATTGTCTTTTATATCCTTCTTTGTTTGGTTTGTTGGTGATTTCGTTTCATGCCTAATTCTATTGGACATTTCATCTTCAATTTTTAGAGCCCTTTTGGATTGCACTTTCTAGGGATTTTTTTTTTGAAATTAATGTAGCACTTTTTAAAGATGTGATGTATATGATGTAAAAAAGTTATTAGAAAATATCTAGAAGGAATATTTCATGAAAAATGCAAAAAAAAAATTCAGAAAAATCACAATTCAAACAAATATTAGAGCTTAACTTCTATGGAATTGCTAGTTTAGAGAACGAGTCATATAATCTTATCCCACTAGCTCAACCACAGCGGATAAAGAGCTTAGAAGTGAAGGAATGCAGATGTTATTTGCTTTGTTTGATTCTATTCTAGTTTTGGGTGATTTTAGTGGTATTCTCCAGGCCTTTTCCCTCTCCCACTGATAGGTAACTTCTGCTGGCTCCACAGACCGAGGTGGCCTCTTCCAAAGAAAAGAAACAAAGGGTAACTGAAACTGCAAGAGGATCAAGTTCCTCTAAACTGCCATTCGCTGGAGGGGAATTTCAAATCTTTTAAAAGATCTTCACTGAAGATATGGAAGAAGGTTTGAAAAGCCTTGGAAGGCAAGAAGCTGGGAAGGACGGACGATGAAAAGGAAAGAAAGTGACTGCCCTTTCCCTCCCTTTTAAGACTCCCCTAATTGGATCAATTTGAATCTTTTGAACTTGGATTTTGTTTTTCTAACGAGGCAAGAAAGAAATTTCATATCATTGATACAACAGGACACTAAGAAAGGAAAACAGGACAAAACGGTTAGCAAGACAAGAAAGTAGTCAATCCAGTGACGAAAGGTACTAAAAACGTCGCTTACTGATTCAATCACAGCTATCAATAAGACCGACCGCTTATTCCATTATTCACCACAAGGGCAACGAAAGCTGTAATAGCTTCTATTCTTCCATCGGAGAAGGCATAAGCAACAGTCAAGAAGGAGAAGGTGACAAAGGAAAGAGAGTCATCAGTTCTCTTCTCTTCTTCTTAAAAAATTTATAGTTACCATCGAAATTTTAAAACACTGCTTACTAAAACACCGGTTCTTTCAGCTGCTATGATAACGACTACTCATAGTTAACCGGCGACAAGACTAACAAGGGAAAGAACCAGAGCTTCTATTTACTCAACGATCAATTGAGAAAGAAATTCTCATGGGTTTACAGTAAGACGGAGGGAAGACTAGGTTAGCTGCAAGATGAATCTTTGGGCTTTGAAGCGCTTATGGTCTAAGTTGGTCGTTTAGGCGTATTCTATAACGATAGTTTTCAGTCCCTCTAGAGGAACCCACAAGAATGGGATTTCTATCTCAACTGGTAAGACTTCCTTTTTCTCTAAACCAAAATAGAGTAGGCCCGGTCACTATGCGGTATGTCGAAATGGTCGTCCCAAGAGCCGCAGCATTCGATTCCTACTCTGTTATGTACGTCGTAATTCAAACCTCTTGAATGAAGGTCTTCAAGTGACACCAGGATTCTAAACCAGTAGCCTACAAAGAAAGAAAAGAAAATCCTTACTAAAGGCTACCCGTCTGATCGTAGACCTGCCTTACTCAAACCTAGTTGAAGGCCAAGCCACGTCAGTCTTTTAGCGAAGAAAGTTCCATCCCACTTGCTGCTTTATATAGGAGCTCAGGGCCTTGTTGTTGATATGAAATTCCCTTTGGTAGTTTATTCCCCTAACAAGGAAGGGATGACCAATCCATCCTAGTTCCGGGGAGAATTCTCTGTGGTAGGGCTTCCAGTATGCTCTTAGATCCTCAACAAAGCTAAGGCTCGGTCAAAAAGGGTTTGAATGTGTCCTCTTCTGACCTTGGATTGTCAACTGTGAGAAAGTTTTCAAGCTTTGCTGATCTCTCGGGAAGACAACCTTTGACTTTCAGAGATTGAACGAATTTGCTTTCTTTGCTTCCTCTCCAACAAGTGATTTAGTTCTCAAATCCGAGGCCAGGTGAAGAGTTAGCACAGTCTCAAAGAAAGGCCTTAGCGGATTGAACTACATTGAAGAATGGTAGGCGTACGGCTGATGGGAAGAAAATAGATATCTTGACAGTCTGGAGTGAATGAATGGAACTGCGGTTGTCTTCGGATTCCCCTAGCATGGAATCTGTACCCCCTCCCCTGCTAAAGTTTGAGAAGAAGGGCGAAAACTAAGACTCGAATTGTCTGTTGTTGAAAAGCGTCTGCTCGCGGAGAAAGCGAACTCTTTCTTGAGGAAAAAAGCGGGTTCTATCCCCTGAGTCATGGGCCATACGCCCTTTGAACGGGCGCCTTTCCCTAAAGAAAAAAATCTAACAAGTGGCTACCAGCTAGTAAGGGACTTGGACTTGGTCTACATTTTTTGGAAGTTCAGCTGCACAGTTGGCTTTGTGTGTGGGAACATCCCTTTTCAGCTTTGTGGGGGCTTTGTTCCAACCTCTCTCGCTCTAGAGAGCGCCTTTCTTTTCGCAAAGGGAACTTATCAGAAGGCTTGAAAAGTCAAGCCTTTGTGCACCATAGGTTCGAGAGTGAGAGTGCACCATATTCCAGGTGAGAGTCAAGGGTCTAGCATGATCGACTTGCCCTGAGGAGAGAGAAAGAAAAGCCATGGATGAAAAACTTCGGCGCCAGCTGATCTCTTTCATACGAAAAGTACAATCTGAAGAAATTCTCTCTTAGTGGAAGAGTAGTGCTTCCGGGATGGGAGATCAAGTGGATTGATTTGCCACGACTGGAGACAGGGTCCTTCTTGTTCTAACAGTCTGAGCTGCTTTACCAGAATGCCACTAGAAGTGATGAAAGCAAGTGTACACCCGGGGAATAGAAGGGTGATCTTAGCTTGCGGACCAACCATTGTGCTTTCTGTCTTCCTGCTTTCCTACTACGGCTGATGGCAGAGAATCGTCTTGGTAGCCGTGGGATGTATTCTAATTCTCTCTTTCCATGTCGATTCCGCCGTCTTCCTTCCTTCTTATAATCTTATGAAAAGTGGCTTTCACCGTGTGGCTTTCTGTGATGGGATTCTCTTCGATCTGCTGGAGGAAACCCTGTTTGGCAGACAAGTTTTGGTCGATGAGGCGGGCCAGTAGTACATCAAGAAAGGAATCAATGAAGTTACCACGATCTGATTTCACCAGGGTGACATGAGGAACCGCCTCTCGAGGGAGTAGGAGCTGCTGTGACTGAATGCCGTACGTGAGAGAAAGTGTCTTCTTTCCCGGCCAAGGGTCCGCTGCTAGAAAGAACGGTGACTTCTTTCAGCCTAAATCGTGGTTCTTCCGAAACCTATTGATTGGACAGTCTTTTGTACTTCTCGGATGGGATTAGGGGATTGACGGCTTGACAGCTACTTTGCTATCATCGATGGTAGTACATTTAGACTGGAACTCAGTCTTTTCTCTGTCCCAACAAGGGACTCCTCCAATAAGACAGCTGCAACGGAAAGGGGTACCAAAGAGTATGACCTAGGACTCTCAAGGTCTAAGAACCAGTCAGTTGATCCCTACGCGAGCATGCCCCTCGGAGCTAGCTGTCAATTCAATCAAAGAGAGTTTTTAGCAGCCCCTTGGGTTATGAAGAAGGTCCTATCCACCCTCTCTTCCCTCACTGGGGACAACACCCCATCTCTACCAGTAAGTGGGATACACCCACGGAGTCGAATGTCCAACACAGGTATCGGAAGCGTAGTCGATTTTCTTTTCTCAGTGGGAAGGAAGTCTTAGGGCAAGCAAGGGGGGATTCAGGGAACGACTGAGTATCTGATAGTGGGAGGTCATGGGGGATAGTGATAGTCTTTGCGAGTAAGGTATGAGGTAGTCAATGGCCTTCTCTTCCAAGAGTCATCGTCTTTTGCCATAACGTCCCGAAATGTCATCAGTGGTGAACACGAAAAGCATGAGCGAACTGTCGATTCAAAAAAAGAGACTCTTATCCCCCATTCGCTAGGTGACTTCACTTCCTTTCGAGTAGGGGGCTTTTTATCTACTTACTTTACTTGGATAATACCTCAAGAGTACCTGGATTTTGGACTGATTAGAGTGGTCTACCTTATAGGTTTCGGTAACTAAAGTATTGGCTACGAGGGTAAGACATTACATCGCTGTCTTCTGCTCTATCTATCGAGGAACGAAGTTCTGCACCAGTCAGAGGGGCCGTGGTCTTTTGTTTGGGTCTTAACCAAGCGTAAGTCAACCGAGAAAGTGGACAACCCACAATAGAGGTTCAGAGCAATATAGTCTACTGAAGAGCGAGACCGATGAGCGAACATCACTATACGCTATTTTGAGATCGTGATTTGAGTTCATCTCATCTTCGATGTCAATCCTGTGGTCCCCGGAGGCTCTTTCCTTTAATCCCGTAATAAGTCCTAGTGAGACAGGGGTGGTCAAACTCATTCCCTCTTCGATGCAGAATGACCGGTGTTTGCTGAATATCCCGTGTTAGCGAAAAATCCGATTCACGAATACGCTGCGAAAACGATGGATGCTGAGAATCCGCTGTTATTAGAATTTTATTGAATAAGAAGACTAGCTTTCCAGGTCATTGTTGCACAGGCAAACCAACTTACTCAATTCACTCATCGAACGATCTAAAGGGGTTGTGCAATAGTAGACGAAGAGGACAAGGCAAGCCAAAAGCTTGAAGGGAAGGAAGCAGAAGGGGATTCAATAAGAGAGGAAACTGTGGCACTGATTTGAGGAATTCCGAGCGTGCCTGCTAGAACTAGTCTGACTTCCACTGCTCCTACTTGATTTGCTACTTTAGGTCGTGCTGCTACTCCCTTTATTGCTAGAGTATCTTCCTTTCTTGCTTTTCTTGATTCTCCTAGTTCGGATGGAAACCCTAAGCTTTCCACGAGACAGAAGGGAATACCCTCATAGATAACTTTTGCTACGTAAACGAAGGCCCAAAGCTGGAGACTGAGTTTCAATCGCTTTCGGAGCTCTTTCTCTAGACTACCCCAAGCACCCTCAGATTGACTTGACGGTGGGAACTCTGCCCACGTCTTCTCTCATAGCTTTCGACACAGACCTTGACAAAGAAATACCAAAAGACGCACCTGAAGAGATATACTCCTCAAAGTAGGCCAGACAGCGATTTCTTACTGAGAAAGCAAGCTTTCACGAATCATTCGAAGAAGATGCTTTTCAGGCGAAGGCAAGGGTCATTTACACAACTTCTTCAGAGCTTTTTACTGAGCTTTCTTGCCTACATTCGTATAAAGACCTCACAAGGTAAAGGAGTAGATATTCTCGTCTTCGTTCAGACCTATTATCTAAATAAAGGGATCAGTCCATAGCAGAAGAACCCCCTTCTGCCTTTGCACTCGAGGGCGTCCTTTCCTTACTAGACGATTTTGTAGGCAGGCCCTCGGAACAAAACAATCAGGACCAATGGCCCTTCGCTGGATAAAGAACTCCTCCAGAACTGGGAATGAATTCAAGTTCCATCTCTCCCAAAGAATGGGGGCTCGCTACTGAGAAAGACCCATTTGCGTGCACATCGAGTGCCAGTGATGAGAATGCCCTCCCTATAATGGTTGCCTCTAAGCGGCCAATAGCAAGACCTGTATATCCACTTCGATTCGAGACCCAGGCAAATAAAAGAAGCGGAACACGGCTGGCAAGGTTGCATTGCAAATGAGAGAAGAGGTGTAAACGCTCAAAAAAGGAATTATCCGAACTCATAGACCCTCTCATAAAAAAGGAGGAAGATATCTTTCCCAATTCAAAAAAGAAAATGCCTTCTTCAACAGACGTAGTCGAAGACCTAATCAGGACAATTGGTACCAAAAAGGCGCGGGAAGAGAATTCGCTGCTTTTGTGCCAACCGTCTCGCCTAGAAGGAATCAGTCTTAAAGGGGGCGAAGTGACGGATGAAATTCCTTTTTGAGTGACTACCCTAAGATCTCCGACTTATGCTCAGTTCTCCTCGGGATAAGCTGTTTTTCTTTCATAAGCAAATGCGACAACCTGGTGGTATAGTGAGCTCTCTCTCTGGATTAAGCTTCAGTCATTGATAGAGAGGAATCACCTAGCCTAGCATTAGACTAGATTAGCTAGCCCCTTGGGCAGATTGCTTTTCATAGCTTCCTTCCTCTCCCGCTTGTAGTCGTGGAATTGAATTCCGGTCTCACGTCTTCAAACCTTGCTTCACCTTATTTAGTTTTCTTTCCTACTCGAGTTTCAGCAGAGGACCTAAGGCAGGCCTAGTAATCGGAATGGGTGAAGTGAGCCCTAACGAAAGAAGAAGCTGTGGGATAGAAAACAAGGATGTAAGGGATTCATCTGGCTGGGACTATTCCCCTCCAACTGGCTGTTCTCCTGTTAACAAAGCTACTAATCCATCAAAGGATGAAACTTAACTCAAAATAAGGGCGTAGGTTCAAACAAGCTCCACTACTGGGCCGGTTGATGCCTGTGTCGTAGAAACAAAGTCCGGTGACTAAGCGCTAGAAAAGGATAGGCCGCTTTCAATCTCAGTCGGATTGTAGTAAGGAGGAGCACGAACGCTTAAGAAGAGTGGCGCTTACCTTATGGACTTAAGCCAGAAGTGTTCTTGCCCAGCGAATGTGACTTTACACCAACCCAATCTCGACAAAGTGAAAAGTGGAGTCGAATCAATCAACTGGCATACCTTCTCTTATGAAATTGATAGTTATCTAGAAAGATCACTTCTAATTATAAATTAAGCCGTTCTCTTATATACGATAGCACCAGCCACTGACCATACATTGCTTTCAGCAAGCAGCTTCAGGCGAAAGGTAACAACAGCCATCCACTGAAAAGACGAATGGGTAGGTAGTGCTTGAGATCGGCTACTTGGAGTGGGATAGGAGCGAATAGAGTGCCAGACAGTTTTCAAGCTTTTCAGTCCCTTTTTAGTTCCTAAACAATTACAATCCAAGTGCAAGCTATCCAGCATCCAATCTAAGGGGAAGTGAACAAGCTTTTTAAAGCGGGTAAGCAGAAAGCACTCTTTCTCAAGGTAAGCAGGAGGGGTTGGGCCAAAAGGTGAATGAGGCTTTTCGCTCCTCTCCTTCTTTAGTCGGGAGTTGGTACCAGGCCGGGAAAAGAGTTCCAGGCCTTAAGAGCTTAAGAGGAGAACACCGGCTCAAGTCATTCTTTTTTTGGTCTTTGACCGAGTGAAGTAATTTCCGTTTGTGTGGCACGAGAGATGTAAAAGTCAATATTGTATCGAGGATATGCGGTTGTGGAGGCATTTTTCCTAGCGGCTAAAGAGCAATTGCCTTGAGACTGTGCTAACTCCCCAACGACCCCTAATGCATAAAACTTTTGTTTAACCTTTGAGTCATCGCCTAATCCTTTCATTCAGGGCTTAATGCCAGTAAGCAAGGAAAGAAAATCTATCTAATCGAAGTCCAGGGCCTAATCCTTGTATTGGTTCTTGACTTTCTGTGTAAGAGCCCCGCGGGGAAGCCCCATCAGGAGATAATTGCTATGTCTGTCGGAAAATCGTTATCTACGCAATTACCAATACCCAATAGATTGAAATCAAGGAGAATATACCCCTTCCCTTAAGCTAAGCCGCCCACCTAAGTCCTAATCCTTCACCAAAGAGTGAAATCGTATCCGCCTCTCAGTCAGTCATCGCCTACTCCTTCTAATCCTATCGGTCAGCGCCTAGTCTCTTTCGAAGTGCTCGAAGTCGGCTAAGGTTTAATGCTTTTTGGTTGCTGCTTTGTCCTGCCCTTCGAGCTGGCTTTCATGGCGTACTGACTTCCCAAGTCTGTTGCCCTCAGGAAAAAGAATAGAAGAAGCCCGGATGGTAATATATACGCATATTAAAGAAACAAGGAACACGCGGCTTTTCCGGCTAAGAGTTCTTGTTCGAGTTCGAGTCTTTCCTTTTGTCACAGGTAAGGGAAATGAATGAAATAAGCTTCTCCAATAGGAGGCATGTGTTGAGCATTGGCAGCTGAAGTTCCAGTGCCATTTGAGTAAGGAAGATTAGCCAATCTGACTGTGAGACTTTGAGAGCAGATGTATTAGTAGTTCCTTTTCTAGTTGAAAACAACAAATTAGAATTCAATCACCAAGTGGATATCTCGAGAACTAAAGGTGCCAAGCCTCGGATTCGACTTCTTATGAGGATAAGGATTCTTCGCTCGATATGATTCACCCGCTACCTACTATTGGTAGTAGCATCAGAGATCTTTCCCTGCCCTATCTTACTTAAGCTTAAGAGTAACGGGGAAGTAAACTAGAGGGCTATTCCCGTTGTTGTCTTCAATGCTTTAGGGACCGGGCACAGAAAGAGCTAGCCTTCTTATCTACCCCAGCCTTCTTCTCTAATCCAAGTGGATCGAATGTCTCTTTCTGTTCGAACAAGTGTCTTGCTTCGTTATTTAATGGTTCCCCACATTCACACGGGCTTGGAACATGGTGAGTTCTACATATATGGTTTCAAAATGTATCCTTAGAGACCTTAACCACCTAGATCCGGTGAGCGGAGAACTTCTGGTTTTACTAGTACAGGTTCTGGTACGTCCCACCACAAAAGAGAGAACCCAATCAATAAGCAGGTTAGCGTAACAAATCGTATGTCTCGTACGGTAGAGTACATAATAGCATCCGCCAACGTCAAATCCTTGATCCGTGAAGCCCTCCTCGTTACATCTGACAATCCTAGCTTTCGATCTGGCGAGCGCATTATCCTCGAGTATCCAATGGGTAAAGGAAAGAAAGTTCTTGTTTCCGGGCAGGAATAAGAGCAGGCGCTAAGTCAGGCAATTCCTTCCGGTAGTGGATGCTGGTGAATCAGAGTCAAATCTATCTTTTCGGAAGCGAAGTCGTAACTTATACCGTTCGAAAGGCGCTCCAGCCCTTATGGATAAATAGATAGAACCGTTCTTTCTTTGCGCTTACGGTAAGCAAGTCTATTAGTACACAACACTCGTTTATAAAAGACGAATAACTGACTTTACTGACGAGCGTGAGAGCGATGCGCTTTGTCTTTTGGTTTTGAACTTCTAAGAGCTTTTAAGTCGGAACTCAAAGCTAGTGCGTTAAGCAAGCTTGTTTGTTGTAAGGCTATCGTCTAGAACGCCGCCTCTTTCAGTTTGTTTTGCTCGCCCTACTTCTAAAGATAGATAGTTTAGGGAAAGCAAGTGCTGTGATGAGATCTGTCTTTCGGACACCATTACCTTGTTGCTCGCATCGTGATCGATGTAGATTCTTCCTCTCCAGAGCCCCGACCAGTCTTGACTGAAAAGCTTTCAGACCCCTGTGCGAACAAGTTATACTAGCAACTTGCTGTGTCATGTCCGTTCTCGTTACACATATGATATGGTACCTCTTTATCCTAAGATCGAAATTTGGGCAGGGACTTTGCTAAACTGTTCGGCCACATTCTATTCCTCCCTTCCTTGAGAAAAGCATCAGTCTTTTCCTTCCCTTTTCTTTCTCTTTCTCTTTTTCTTTATTTCCATCTGTTTTCAGGTTGTCTGGCTTAAAACATCTGCCAGAGCGAGTCATGTTCCCAATCTCATCACAATCTTCCCTTTCTCTCTTCTCCGTATCTTTTCTCTTAATTCCAAGAGACTTTCTCAAGATTGTAGACGGGAGGTGGTTGGTAAGGGATAATAGTGGTTGTGGTGCAGGCAGGGTGAGGGGTTGAGTCGGGATTTGAATAAAAACTAGATTTTGGGGTCAAGGGAATCGGGCCCCGGCTTCGCCCGAAGCGTGCTACGGAACGAACCTTGTCTACGAAGCAAGTTCAGTCAGCGCATAAATAGTCCGCGAGTGTAGTTGACTAGTAGTACCATTAGCCTAAACGTTCCGTATCCTTCGCGGCCGCCAATAGTTTCAATTCCTTCGCTATTGGAACTATGACTCCCGCTCCGTAAACTTCGCTCGCTGCCTCCCGGGTCTCGTCTCAAACTGTGGTATAGACGGAGTTTCCTGCCTCCCGCCACAAAGATAGAAAAGGGTAGCTAGTGTCCCTAATCGAATGACTTGAAACACTTCCCCGTAAGAAGCACTATTGGATTGGCTGCTTACACACCTACTCTTAGTCTAGTCCTTGACCTGGGCTTTTAGGGATTCCCTGAAACCAGAGCAAGAACCGCTTTCTAGTTGGATTCTTATTATAGCTCCTCGGCTTTATTGCATAACCTGGCCTATTGGTTGATGATAGGGTTCTTGTTGGTCCTCTTGGTGGAGTTCCTGCCCTTGGCCTTGGTTCCAGTCTTGTCTCGCATGCCAGCAAGTATTCTAGAAAGAATGACTTGGTTTCATGTAGCTACGCTATCCTCTCGCCTTTTGCACCTGCCTTGTGTTGCTAGGAAATGGCTAAGCCTTTTTTTTATCGAGGCTTTCACCCGCACTAGCACTAGTATATGGTGATATCCAACTCGAAAGCCCGAACACAAACAAGCTTACCGCCCCGTGGGTATTACAGAAAGGGGAAAGGGTCCAAAGGTAAGGAGCTGACAACTGCGAGACTAGGAGAATAGGAAAGACTTGGTATATAATCCGTGCCTTCGTTCCGGCTATAGTCCATTAGCAAGCGAGTAGGGGAACCGTTCCTTCCGTTCAGTAAGGGAATACAAGCATTACGGGGAGTTTTTTTTAATATTAATATGAATATGAATATGACTCTTCCCAACTCAAGTCAAGCGAAGCGTAGTGAGGAAGGAGGGGAAGAACTACTAGAGAAAGGCTAAGTGAAGTACTTATCGGGACTTCTCTTTTCTTCTTTCAAATTCTTCTCTTCTTGCTTATCACCGACTTTCCGAGCGTAGTCTGTAGTAGGGAGGGCCATTCTCGCAGGAAGTAACATACTCATGTTGCCTGCTTTCGTTCCTATACTTTCCAGTATAGCTATCTTTCGTTCCTGACTTCCCCGAAGGGCGAATTTCCATAGATCAGAGCTGACCTACGAACAATAATTGTTGATGGAAAAGAAATAGATGGAGAAGAAGATACCTCGATGGTCTTACCAGAACTCGATGACGGAGAAGGAAGGCTGGCAGGCAGAACTCCCCTCGGACCAATAGGTTGGTCACGAATACCCTCTTACTCTTTCTCGACTAGTTGATAAGGGTCGAAAAACCGTTCCACCCCAGCTTATACATCTGCTCCTGTTGCCGATGCTTACTCCTCAACCATAGCTTACCGATGTCTTGAAAGCGGATTGAAAAAGAAATTACACACTTTCTTTCTTTACGGGCCTATAATCTCTACTTTAAAAAGTTCTAGTCTCATACCGACAATTGATTATCATAACCCGCCTTATCCACTCTTTTTTCGAGTGTACCGACCTTCGATCTGCGGCACTCGCATTCAAACAGTCATTGTCTCGAGTCCAAGGTGACTCAACAAGGCTTCCCCCAACAACGTCCTCGTGTGGGTTCTTCAACATCGCTTCGTCACTGACTCAAGAGCGCCACCGACTTTCGGACTGCCTATCATCGGTCATTCCACTCTTCTTTTGAGTAGACAAGTCCAAAATAAGATTAGCCATGCCGTCCTGAGTCGGGGTCTCCTACCATCCCATGTTGCTCACACCAACATGTCTCAATCTGACATAACTACCCATCTGCTTTAACCAAGCTCACTTCTATGTCTCTACCAAGGTAACGTCGAATTGCTTGAGATGGCCAAGGCTTACTCCGCCAAGCCAAGGAAATTGGAGTGTGTTGCTTGTGACGCTCTCTTTACTTACTTGCCAATTGGTCAAGTATTAAGCCAGCTGAGGTCTCTGCCGCCAATCTACACCACATGCATCATTCTCTCCTATAAGAACAACGCGCTCAGTGCAGTCGGGCTTCGCTCTTCCTCAACTTAATATATTGTTCACGGGGTTGATCTTTTCAACTTTTCTTGAAGCCCGATGTGATGACAGTCCTGTGCCCGGACCATCACATTGACTGAAGTTTTTCCCGTATTGTTTCTAAAAGTGATGACTGCTTTCATTAGTATGTCAATCACAATTCCGGTTTAATATCCAAAAATGTGCCAAACCTTCCGACATCGAGTAGTGATCACCTCAGTCTATCTACTACCTTCGCTTCGGCTCAGCCATACCAACCGTTTCGGCCAAAAGCCATAACTTCTCACTAAACAAAGTAGTAGTGCCAATTCGCCGGCCCAACCATTATCTTAGTATTAGCCCACATTTTCGACATGCCACAAACATTCCGCACAGCCCTCTGGGTTCATAACTAACCTTAACATAACAGATAAAACGGCACCTAGATTGACCCTGTCAAGTAAACCAGAGGTTCGCCTGCCTCCCCTTGGAGGGGCACTTCCGAAACAGCATTCTAGCAACTTCGTTTTCATCCAGCGTTCTCACCAACCAGTGAGCCAGCACAGAGTCTCCCCCTAACTCATGCCAAAGCCCTTTCTTATGAGGTATCCGACTTTTTCCAATTCTGCCTTTGTGACTTCATCAGTCTACCGATAGTATCAGGCCAGTACTTTGCTTTAACTACGAAGCTTGAGTCCTGTGTTTTCGCCCGTGAACGCAACAGGACGCGGTCGTCTTATAACTCGACTTCCGCAGCGAGTCTCATTGCAGCTCTCTCCTGCAGTAGTGATGATGGTTCGCCACACCAGACATCACATCCCCTTGAAGTGGAACTTCAATTGCCACAACAAAGCATCATGGCATTTCCGTCGTATGAGTGGTGACAGCTCTATAGCTCGACCACCCCACTTCTGCACATTGAGTCTTTTGGCACCGGCAGGCAACGCAGTTCTTCACCGCATTCGTGGTAACAGCACTCTTTCCCGGTCTACCACGCTAAGTGTCCCAATGACACATCGGCCTCTACCATATCGTATCGCATTCTCGCACATGCATAGGTGATAGTGAGATCCTGGGCCAAACACCATCCTTTTCCGCCCTTTCCTTTGTCTCACAATGCCCTCTTGGCAACGTAAGCCATCAGTCGTCTGCACAATTCACGACGGACCACAGCCAACTTCCCAATCTGCGTTCTTCAAGCAGCCATCGAAGTCCAAAGCCTATGGGTTGTTCAAGACCATGTCGACTCGTTTTCCGAACGATCGCTGCTCACTTGCAAAGACACTGAAACTGTCAACTACACTTGGAGAAATCCTTTTGCACATTTTAATGCCATCAACCCGATAGCCAAATATCAATTCGCTCTTGTTTTACCTCGTGACGATAGCACACCCATCTCTTACTTCAGCGTAACCAGCCAAGATTGAGGTTCCAACTGCATTTGTAACAGTAGCACTCCCGCCCACCTGTTACCATAAGCTCAATCCGAACTTTGCCCTTACTGGCAAGATTAACCATCTTACTTTTGTACCAATCGGGGACCACAAAGTAACTACTCAACTTTTCCACACCTCGGAATTCAACTAAAAAGTTCCATGTTGTTATCACAACCGCGCAAACTGTTCGTCTACACACCAAACAACCGCGTACAGTGCACGCAAGAGTTGCTGCCTACTCTGCAACGAGACTTCAAAGGTGCCAGCTGCATCGTAACACAAGTCCTCCCCCCAGGCCACAATTCATTCGACGGTCTGAATTCTTGACTTGACACCACGCCCTTGGTACCCAAATTGTCTGAGGTTGTGTCAACTTGGTATGCGGAAGGATCATCACATCCGGCTGTTAGCTCTCAATCAGGTAGGGTTTATGACTTCGTTAGAGACTCTTTTATAATGACTCTAGGATTCATTCCATGGATTGGCATCCGCTATACAAAATAAGTATATCGGTAAACGGGAGGGGGGGTAGGTAGTTAGCCCGGTCGATAGATGCGGTGCTGAGGTCGCACTTTTCTTAATGAGTCTGTCGATTCGAGCAAAAAAGGCCCTCTCTTGGAAATAGCGATCCTAAGAAATTGCGTATAGAAATGAGATTCACTCTCGATAATCCTATTTCTACTTTCTACAAAAAACAATACATTATATAAAAATCTAAAAAAAGTACATCTATATATGCGGGGAAAGAAACAGGAAAAAAAGAGATGTCTTAGAGTTTAGAAACCTTATCTTCCAAAGCCGAGGAAAGATCACAATCTCATTTCAGAGAAGTCTTTTTTTGAAGTCTTACCAGTGAGAAATTCTCTTTTATACCTTACTTAGGATATTTCAACTGGAAGAGATTTCGTTGAGTAATATCTAAGGTGATAAAGCTTCTAAATATGATTTCCCGGATACCGATGGTAAGAAGGGCCTTTGCGGTCTTACCTGCAGTGAGCTCACAATCTGATCCCTCGGTTGGTACTTAGGATTAGGATTAGTCAGTTCTTTTTTTATCGATGGAAGTCCCACCTTGACCAAAAAAAAAGAGCTAGGAAACCTATCTTGACCACTAAGCCAAGCCCAAGAAAGAGTGGTTTGGAAGATTAGAGTAGAACCGGTGAAATCTGCTAACCAAATTGATGTTTTTCTGAGCGCATGGAGCCTGTGCTATTAAACCTGCAGAGCAATTCACCAATAAGAGTAAATGAATCAGTGGGAATGAGCTCTTTCTGAGGAGATAGCGTGAGTAAATCGAGTTGGTTCTCCTGACTTCTATATGCCCTATGGCAACGCGGGGATATGCACTAGTCATTACGCTTATACCTATCTGATTCCACTCTTTTTAGTTGTGAACCATATCACAGAGCGCAAATACCTTCGTATATTAGAGAATATTCCTTCTATCACCATCTATGTTCGAAGATCTAGAGAGTGCCCGAAGATCCT
>NC_092324.1:53119011-53203134 GCF_036785885.1 Coffea arabica
AGGGAGATAAGAATACCAACTATTTTCATGCCTGTGTGGCTGGAAGGAGGAAAAGGAACAAGATTGGCCTTATCAGGAGGAGAGATGGGGTGTGGTGTAAGGATGAGGAGGAGACTGGTGCAGAAATAATCCAGTACTTCAAGGAGATTTTTGCTGCTGAGTCACCTCAGGGAGTTGATGCAATTCTTAGTGAGGTACCACAGTCTATAACTAATCAGATGAACAAGCAGCTCATTCTTCCAGTGACTGAGCAGGAGGTTCACAGAGCGGTCTTTTCTATGCATCCAAACAAGTCACCTGGTCCTGACGGTATGACCCCTCTTTTTTTTCAAAAATTCTGGCCTGATATAAAGTTGGATCTGATTAATGCTGTCCAGAGTTTTTTTCATTCTGGCAATCTGCTTAGAGCTGTCAATGAAACACTAATCTGTCTAATTCCCAAAGTTGACTCCCCTGTTGATATGACTCAGTTTAGGCCTATTAGTCTGTGTAATGTCTTATACAAAGTTATCTCCAAAATTTTGGTTAGTAGGTTGAGAAATGTTATCCATTGCTGCATTAGTTCTACTCAATCTGCTTTTGTCCCTGGTAGACAAATTCTTGATAATATCCTTGTGGCACATGAATGTATTCATTTTCTGAATAACAAAAGAACTGGCAGGGAAGGGTTTATGGCTATTAAATTAGATATGTCCAAAGCATATGATAGGGTAGAATGGTTTTTTTTAGAAAAGTTAATGTTGAGAATGGGCTTCTGCCAGCAGTGGGTGGGGTGGATTATGGAGTGTGTCTCCAGTGTTTCTTACTCAGTTAATGTCAATGGGGAGAAGAAAGGATTCATCAAGCCATCTAGGGGGTTAAGGCAGGGGGACCCATTGTCTCCTTTCTTATTTTTGATCTGTGCAGAAGGTTTCTCAGTACTGCTTAACCAGGCAATCAGACAAGGAAAACTAACAGACCTTCAACTGTCTTCTGGGGGTCCTAGATTGTCTCACCTCTTTTTTGCAGATGACTCATTAATATTTTGTAAGGCAAAAGAAGAGGAGGCAAGGCAGCTGATGGAGGTTCTAAGGCTATACGGTGGTGCTTCAGGACAGCTAATCAATACTGAGAAATCCTCAGTGTTCTTTAGCAAGAATGTTCTAGTGGGGGTCACACTGAAGGTGCTGGAGAATTTGAGATGGATGAAGGAGGTTAAGCAGAGCAGGTACTTGGGGTTACCTCTGGTAATTGGTAGATCAAAAACACAAGTGTTTAACTTTGTAAAGGATAGGGTGATTAGTAGGATATCAGGTTGGAAAGAAAAGCTACTCAGTTTGGCAGGGAAGGAAGTGTTACTGAAATCAGTGGTTATGGCCCTTCCAGCTTATGTGATGTCATGTTGTAAGCTCACTAAGGAGTTATGCAGGGGTATGGAGAGGGAAATGGCTAAGTTTTGGTGGGGAGGTAAGGGAGAGGAGAGGAAGTTGCATTGGTTAGGTTGGGGAAAGTTATCTGATGTTAAGCAAAATGGGGGTTTGGGTTTTAGAAACTTAGAAAACTTCAATGTGGCTCTTCTGGCTAAGCAGTTATGGAGAGTTCTTACTAGGCCAAATCTGCTTGTGAGTAAAGTCCTTAAAGCTAAATATTTCAGAGGAACCTCTATCTGGAAGCTGAAAAGGAAAAATACTGACTCTTGGTGCTGGAGAAGCTTACTGAGTGCGAGGGATTTGCTGGAGGAAGAAATGAGGATCAGAGTGGGAGATGGGAAAACTATAGACATCTGGAAGGATAGATGGGTTCCTGGGTTGACAGGAGGGAAGGTGAGTTCAGAACAGGATACAACATTGGGTTTGTGCACAGGGAAGTGAGGAAGAGAAGGAACCACAACAACTAAATAAGGAGAAAGGAAGATGGACTGCCCCTGACAAAGGGTGGATCAAGCTAAACACTGATGCTGCATTGAACCGGCAGAACAGAAAAGCTGGTTGGGGAATCGTGGCTAGGGACTGGGAAGGAAAACTGATTGCTACTTGGGCATGTCCTTCATTCACTTGCTCTGTACCTGTACTTGAAGAGGCATTGGCGATAAGAGCTGCAATGGTAAAAGCTACTATGGAAGGCTGGGAGAAAATTATTATAGAATCTGACTGTAAGGTGGTGATCGATAAGATTGAGAAGGGAATGGAAGATGTTGTTACGTCTACTGTCTTGCAGGACATTAAACTGCTACAATATAACTTTGAAGAATGTTGGTTTTCCTTTGTTAGAAGGGACTTCAACTTTGTTAGTCACTCTTTAGCTAAGTTTGCTCTTAAGCTAGATGCTACTGTTGATTGGAAAGCTAACTTTCCAGTTTGGTTGCTTGACTGCGCTCAAGCAGACGTAGAGGAGCAGTTGCTTCAGAATGTGTAACCTGTTTTTGGATGAATGAATTGTTGCCGTTTTAGACAAAAAAAAAAAAATATATATATATAGTGATATGCATAATTGGCAGTTCAATTTTGTCCCCTAATGCATTGAGAATTTTCCTGTTCTTCTCTCCCAAGGTGTACTCTTTGCCCAACACCTCGAGATCTTTGATCAAGTCATTGAACCTGCAATACATTTTGTCAATATCCTCAAGAGTTTCAATTTTAAATGATTCATACTTTGTGACTAAGATAGCCTTTTTCTGTTCTCTCACGCTATCACCATCCTCATGGATTTCTCTTAGCTTATCCCACATTTCTTTGGCCGATTTACAGCCTTTTACTCTAATTGATTCATTTGAATCTAGGGCACTATAAAGAACATTCATGGCTTTGGCATTCAATGTGAGATTAGTCCTATCTTGAGCATTCATTTCAGCTTTCGTTTTTGGCCGAAGCAAACCTGTATCTGCATCAAGAAAGTTAGCTTCATGCGGTCCTTCACTCACAATAAACCATAGCTTAATATCAATAGATTGCAAAAAGATAATCATCCTTTCTTTCCAGCTAATATAATTGGAACCAGTAAACATGGGAGGCCTAGTGACCGATTGTCCCTCAACAAACATGGCATGATTGGTTGTCATCTTTACTCCAAGCCGCTTGAGCTTAATCTCTAGGAGACCAAGTTCTGATACCAATTGTAAGGCCCAAAAACAAGCTAAGAGGGGGGTGAATTAGGTTGATTAAAATCTTAATCAAATTTATGCACTTTTTCTTTAATAAAAATTTACCTTCTTTTCTAGTAATGATCAACCAAGTAGATCAGAAGAAGAGAGCAATGTTGATTAGAAAAACAAGTATAGATAAGCAATGAAAATTTTATTAAACAAAAAAAATAAGATAGAATATCAAACCGATTGTCTACCAAGCTTTCCTCAAACTTGAAGACCAATCACTAGATTGAGCAACTTCTCTTTGATGAAAGATGATCAACTAGATGTACAATGGAGGGAGCACTTCCTCCTTGCCCTAAGTCTCACTTAGTCAAGCTAAAAAGTTTTACAATCACTCAGATAACCCTCAACAAAGCTACACTAATGAAACTTTCAACCACAAGAGAAATGCTCACAAGAAATTCACACCACTTGGAGAACAAATCTAGTTTTGGAGACTATTTTCTAGCTAAAATATCTCTTGAGATCTTGTAAACAAAGTGTGCAAAAGTCACTCACTGGTTCAGAATCGTTTGTATTTAAAGGGAACCAAAAATGGGCTTCAATAATGCTTCCAACGGATAGTAGGCAGATGAAGAGTCAGCTAGCCGTTGGGGCCGTCGGACGTCCGACAGATGAATCACCGCCCGATCCCATCGTCCGAAAATCAGCCAAGTTGTCGTTCGGACGTCCGATGGGATATTATCGTCCGACAGCATCTGCTTCCGAACGTCGTCAGAGAGTCATCAAAACTTTGCAGAATTTCTCGGACGTCCGATGCGATCGATGTGCGTCCGAAGCGTGCGTCCGATCCTCCCGGACGTCCGATGCTTCCTTACGAGCGTCCGACAGAGTTTCCTTCTTGATGTTCTTCATTCTTTCGGACGTCCGACAGCTTCCTTTAGGACGTCCGACATGAGTGCCCTGTTTTTGCTTCTTCTTTTGGTTGATTTTCTTTCCTTGACAACTTTTGTACCTGATTCTCTTAAAAGCAAAACACTTATATTTGAAGAGAATTAGATAAACATTTCAAAGTGCTTTGTGATCATCAAAATCAAGAATAACACTCGTGTATACATAACTATTACATACACACGAATAAGAAAATACACCCAAATGAATCGTATAAAACACTACAAATATACCCGACAAATATAGACAAATATATTGAATACTATATTTCAATAGAAAAGAAACTACTAAATAAGTGGGGAATAAATAAAAGAGATAAGGAAAGAACGCATCCGAAAAATTGATAACGGAGTTCGGCAAATTTTGCCTAATCTCCGAGCACCACTCAAGCTACCCGCTTTTATAAATTTGGGAGAAGAAAGAATTACAAAAGAATTACAAAATCCTTTTTGGTGTAATTCTTTTGTTGGTGTTTGGTGTAATTGAATTGATTTGCTATAACTCTCAAGCCCTTACCCAAGCTCTCAACTCTACCGATGTGGAATAGAAATTGATGCCACAAATTCAACAATTGTGACTTGAAAAAGTCTACAATTTAGGTTTTGAATTCAACAGAACCCTCGAATGCCTCGTTGATAGACTCATTTCTTCTAATTCCAATGCTACTTCTTTCATGGTTGGCCTATCTTCCCCCTTGACATTTAAGCATCTTTTAGCTAGCATAGCAACTTCTTTCAGTTGCTCAGCATTTCTTTCAGTGTCGATATTATCATCCAGAACTTCAAACAAATGGTTATCCTTTATTGAAGAAAGAAATAACTTGCCAGACTTCTCTCTCTTGCAGATCTATCAAAGCACAGTACCTTCTCTCCTGTCAATAGCTCCACAAGAACAACCTCAAAGCTATAGACATCACTCTTCTCAGTTAATTGACTAGTCTGCAGGTACTCAGGGTCTAAGTAGCCAATTGTTCCTTGCACCATCATTGGTATCTCACATTAAATCATGGGTACCAATCTTGATGTTCCAAAGTCTGACACTTTCGCTGTGTATTTATCATCTAGGAGTATGTTGACCGACTTCATGTCTAGATCAACAATAGGAGGAGAAGCAACAGAATGCAAATATGAAAGTGCCCCTGCAGTTTCTATGGCTATCCTCAAACGAGTATCCCAGCATAGAACTGAGGCCTTGGCTTTGTTTTGCACATGATCAAAAAGTGTTCCATTGTTGATGAATTCATAAACTAGAAATTGGAAGAAGTAGTTTAGTAGTAATAGGAAACAAGAGCAGAAAGGCATTATCGTTTGCTTTATCTTTTCTTTTTTCTCGGAACGAGCCTAATAGTAGGTAGTTTTTCTTCTTTTCACAAGAAACAAACATGCATCTTTCCTTTTCTTTTTCATCGCATTTTTGGAGAATGGCTGTAGGAATAAACTCAAATATTTTGCGCGTGGTTTTTTTCCATGACGATGAACTAAACTTCCCTTTCTAGTCAAAAAACAATAGAAGATTTGGTTTATCTAAAATTGTGAGATCAAATTAATTATTTACTTGTATTCGTATGTTTTCTGATTTAATTTTTTATGATTTTTATATTATTTGAATATTTTGGTCCGATATTAAATTGATCTAATAACCTAAAATCAATTAAAGCAGTTAAATTCATAATTATTTGATTGCTTTAAATTAGTGGTAACTGGTATGATTGAATTTGTGTCAGGAGAATATATGGATTAATTTAAAATAACCCTCATAGCGCGTTATTTGGTTAGAACAGGATTTCTCTAATTCTTAAGGCAATTAGGAAATTGAATTCTAAGATCGTACTTAGGGTTATTTCTTCATTAGGATAGTGGTTAATGGCCGTACTTTAATCACCAATACAGTAAGAAGAAATTGACTGTTATCGCTTGTTTGACAGTTATAACTTATTTATTAGTTAAAAGACCAAATTATCATTGCATCGATGACCAATTAAGTGAACTATTTTTGAAGTTATTTTGATTCAATTTTAGCACATTGTTATTTTAGTTTTTTTTATTGTTATTATTTTCATTTTATAAAAATCCCCCATACCTTGAATTCTAGAAAAAACTAATTCTCTCCAATCTCTATGGATTCTACCCTGCTCACCACTATTTACAAAATTCATATTTTTTTTCAAATAGGCATTTTTAATTATACAATCTCGACATCTATCAATTAAAAGCATCTAAATATGAAACAAACTTGTAACTAAACAAGACAAATAAGAACAAGAACAAAGTTTAGGAAGAAGAATTCTTATTCAATGTTTTGAAAGTTGAATCATTGAATACCTTCATAAGTTAATCTCACAAATAAGTTTGGTACAAAAATGCTCTTACTTCCCTTGCAAAACTCTTAAACTAATTTTGAAACTCACAATATGAAACTAGAGTTAAAACTAATTTGTACTTCTACTTCTACTCTACTTCTTTATACTAATTCATCCTTAGAAGATGCCACAAGATACTTCAAATCAATGAGATATAAGAGGTATCTATAGATGTTTTTGAAAAAGAAAATGTACTCATAATGTTGTCATAGAATTGTTCTTCATTTTTTCAACTCAAGTTTGCTGGATCTAGCCGGATTTTATGAGAAAAAATGGTTCAAAAAGTAGTGTAAAATAAGTGCAAGTTGTAGAATCAACTTGTAGCACATAGTCAGGGATTTGCAAGGTGGATCTACGATACCTCGTAGATCTGCCTCGCGGCTCTTCCTCTTTTGCAGTTTTGCACTTTCTGTTCAAAATTCAATTTTATTTTATTTTTGGACTAATTTCAACGGCAATTTTCTTGATGATGTAAGCTGAATTAACTCTTACACCAAACATGAAAGTTGTAGTTCTTTGAATTAGTTTTCCGATGCATCAAAAATCAACTCATTTGGATATCTGTAAGATGAAAAATAATCAAAATACCCTGACTAGTCACTGCCTTATTTCAGCTTTTGACAAAAATTTTGCCCGACTGTATTTTGGCTTTTGATAGAGATTTCACTAATTGATATTCAAGTTTGGAGATGATTTAATCAACTAGTTTAAAATTTTTGACTTACTCAGCACAAGTATCTTAACGAATAGTCATACAAGTTGAATTAGTGAAGCCATTTTTGGGTGGTCAGGCTACAATCTTTGACTTTTGGAGGTTTCAACCAAGTATAGACGTAGAAATTTTCTCCAATAAATGGTTTATAAAGTCTATTTACAAATTATCTGCATGCTTCAAGAAGACACTTAAAGCCAAACTATCTTTGGCCTTATCATTCTCACTAGCGTCCTGAGCAAGTGTAGATTCAATATATTGATGTAATTTACATGTCTTGAGATGAACTATTATTTGTTTCTGTCAAAAATTGAACTTCACCTTTATTTTGAGTTTTTAGACAGAACAAACAATATTGCAATTAGAGTTTGCCATAATTTACTATATCTCTAATGCCACTCTGATGGATTCAAACAAATAAACACACTTAAACCCACAGAAAGAATCAAGAAAAATAATATAGAGGCAAAGGAAATTCTTCAGCCATTCATCTAATGAGGCTGCGGCCTTTTTGTTTCATATGAAAAGAAAACGACACAAAGCTGTGGCACTATAAGCCCTATTGGCTTTTTAACTAGTACACTACTAGACCTCTAACACCAGTAGTAAAGGAATAATCCCATACAACTCCAACTCCACTAACCAATTAATTAATGACACGTGGCTACACTAATATAATAATGTTTGGTTAAATTTTTTTCTACAGGCGTTGCTCAATTCCTTAGCAGTGTAAGCTTTGCATTTTCAATATCCTCAGCAGGTTACTGCTGTTTTAGCACTTTCAACATTTTTCTAAAAAGCTTCTCATTGCGCTTATTTTCGTGTATCTTCTTCACCATGTTGTACAAACAAAAAAGTTGTGATCAAAAGAATCAACATGCTAGCTCGTACAGTAGTATCTATGTAAATTCTCGATTAGGTTAATACTAAATATCACAATCAAGACACACATAACAGACACCTTATCATCATCTGCAACACCATCACTATAAAAGATAACATTAAACACTAATTCCATGGAAGACCATTTCTGACTACTTTTCGTGTACTATGAATGAAATTACAAAAGGGATGGATGACTTACCAGTAATAATTGCTGTCCTGTTCCCCTTGCACTTGATTTCGGCAATGGCTTTTGTTAAAGTGGCTTTGTCCCACATTGCCTTATAAGTGCACCAAATCAAGAGAGATTTAGTTGTTTGTTTGAGCCTTTGGATCATCAAACCTTTTGTTTAGTAAAATATTTTTGGGCTCTCTTGTATTTTAAGTATTAGATGTTTTGAGTCTAGGAACACTTTTCTAAAACATTTTTGTACTCTCTTCTTCATAATAAAATATTGCTCTTTCTCTACCCATAGATGTAGGTCAATTTAAGTGAACCACATAAATTCTTGTGTTCCTATTTTATTTATTTTTTTTTATTTTTCTTTTGAGGTTACCAAAAATCCTTTTCGTCAATTTTCTGGGGCCATATCCAACAAATTGGTATTAGAGATTCTTCGGAGGTTTTGAATTTTGTGACAACAATGACAATAACAAAGACTATTGTCGAAAAATTCGATAAAAATATCAACTTCAGGATGTGGCAGTTCAAGATGGAAGCCATTTTGGTTTAAGACGGAGTTGATTTAGCGACACAGGGAATTGAGAAAAAGTCAGAGAATTTGACAGATGCAAATTTTGCTGAGATGGATAAGAAGACTCGGTCTAGTATTATTTTAAATCTCTTTGATGAGATTTTGCAGGAGGTAGCCACTGAGAATTTAGCAAAAGCCATGTGGGATAAAGTTAAGGCCTTTTACATGAAGAAAACGATTGAGAATAGGTTTTATTTAAAGCAAAATCTGTATATGCTTCACATGACTAAAATTACATTTATACTTCACATCTTGATAAATTTGATTCTATTATTATGAACTTGGAGAACATAGATTCCATTTTTATGACGGAATTGTTAGAGTGGATGTTCCTTTTAGAAGGGCAGAATCAAAGTATAGTGTTGAACAAGGAGGTGTAACTGTTGAATTCTACGGCGGCGAACTCAATGGAGTCAGTTATAGCGATCATAACGTCATATTCAGCTGTGTATTTGCACCCAAGAACCTCCAAGGTACCCAAAGAGATGAGATTTTTTCAAATCAAGAACATGTCTAACATTAATGACCATTCTCACAATACCATCATGCATTTTAATTCAAATTGTACCTTATCAACAACATCACAAATGGTATTATTGCCCATCAAAATAATTCT
This sequence comes from Coffea arabica, assembly GCF_036785885.1. NCBI lineage: Eukaryota > Viridiplantae > Streptophyta > Magnoliopsida > Gentianales > Rubiaceae > Coffea > Coffea arabica. The sequence continues at coordinate 53,128,354 of NC_092324.1, forward strand.
ACCATTATAAGATTCATAAGTGAAAAATAAATTTCTATTAGGACACATGTAATAAGAGCATTCCAAATCTAAAATCCATTTATTTTAAGATATTGTCCTGTCATTAGTCACAAAGAAAATATTTCCTTCATTCTCATCAACTGCAGCACCAGTTTTGGCAGTCTCAATATTTTTTTCACTAGGTTTTCTCTTTTGTTTCAATCTAATTTTTAATTTAAAATAATTTATCTTAATGTGCTCCATTTTTTGACAATAATTGTACTCCAAATTTCTATGCTTGAATTCAGATTTAGATTTAAATCTATTGTCAAATTCTTTTTTCTCGATTCTACTCTTAATAACTAGACTTTCTGCCTGATCTCCACAAAATTCTTCAATAATATCCCTGTCAATCTACTCCTTAAATTTTAATGCAGATTTAATTTTTCGATACGAAAGGTACTCTCATTGTAATGAAAGTTTGCAGGTTTGGAGTTTATATATTTTGCAGGAATCTACTATCACAGGTTCAGTCGCAGTTTCATCATCATCATCTTTATCTGATTCTGACATCACCAAATTGTGGCATGTGCGTTTGGGACATATGAGTGAGAAAAGTTTGGGCATACTGAACAAAAGGGAACTTTTTTGTGGTCAGAGTACTGGTGATTAGAATTTTGTGAATACTGTGTCTTTAAAAAGCATAAAAGAGTTAGCTTTACTTCACCAGTAATTCATAAGACGAAAGGTACTCTTAACTATATTCATTCATATTTATGGGATTCACCTAGTGTTCTGTCTAAAGGATGGTATCAGGTATATGTTGACTTTCATTGATGATTATTTAAGAAAAGTTTGGGTTTATTTCTTATACATAAGAATGATGTTTACCTCACTTTCAAAGAATGGATAGTGTTGATTGAAAAACAAATAGATAAATAGATCAAGAGACTTAGAATAGATAGTGATATGAAATTTTGTGCAAGAGAATTTGATGAATTTTGCAGGAATGAAGGGATTGTTTGGCATCGCACTGTCAGGATGACGCTTCAGCAAAATGGTGTGACTAAATGTATGAACAAAACGCTTTTGGAGAGAGTGAGGTACATGATCTTTAATGCAGGATTGACAAAAGACTCTTGGACAGAGGCGATTTCTATGACTTGTTATAACCGTACTCGTTCTACTGCTCTTGATTTTAAAATTCCTGAGAAAGTTTGGTCAAATACTTCTGCTGATTATTTTGATTTAAAATTTTTTGGATATCCAGCATATATGTGTATAAATGATGAAAAATTAGAATCCCGAACTAAAAAGTGTATCTTTCTTGGGTATGCTTTTGGGGTGAATGGATACAAATTATGGTATCCTGATCTCAAATTTTTAAAATTTAAAATCAGTAGAACTGTTAGTTTTGATGAATTCTCTATATTTTTTTCCAAGAAAGGGTCCTCCAGTTCTTATCAATCAAATGATAGTATGCAGAAGCATGTAGAGATTAAGATTGGTAGTTCTGGTCCTTCTACTCAACAAGTGCCAGTAAATGCATCTGATTGTACAGATGAAAATAATTCAGAAGAGGAAGAATGTTTCATTACCAAAGATAGACCAAGAAGGGATATTCGACCACCACAAAGATATGCAAATTTGATTGCATATGCTTTGTTTGTTGTAGAAGAAACTGATGTAGTTAGTGAGTCTACTACCTAGTCAGGGGCAATTTCTTGTGATAATTTTGCTAAGTGGTTGATTGCAATGAATGAAAAAATTAAATCTTTCCATTGAAATGGGACTTGGGTTCTTGTGAAACGGCCTTCAAATAAGAAAATTGTTGGATGCAAATAGGTCTTCAAGAATAAAGAAGGTATTCCAGGGGTCGAAGATGCAAGGTACAAAGCACGGTTGGTTGCAAAAAACTATAATTAGGTACAAGATGTTGATTTTAATGAAATATTTTCACCTGTTGCTAAGCATAACTCTATTCGTGTTTTGCTTGTGTTTTGCTTGTTTTAGTTGCCATATATGATTTGGAGTTGGAGCAACTTAATGTTAAAACAACTTTCTTACATTGTGAACTTGAAGAGAACATTTATATGAAACAAACTCGGGGATTTGAAGTTGAAGAAAAGGAAGACCATGTTTGTTTACTGAAGAGATCCTTATATAGATTGAAATAGTTTCCAAAACAGTGTATAAGAGGTTTGATACTTTTATGTTAGATCATGATTATTCAAGAAGTATGTATGATAGTTGTGTTTATTTCTGAAAATTAAATGATAGTTCTTTTCATTTAGTTGCTATTTTATGTTGACGACATGCTCATTGCTGTCAGGAATTTGTCAAATTTTCACACTTCGAAATTACAATTAAGTAGCGAATTTGAAATGAAACATTTGGGAGCAATTAAAAAAATTCTTGGCATGGAGATCAAGAGAGACCAAGGAGTTGAAAAGCTACTCTTGACCCAAGAAAATTACCTTGAAAATGTCTCAGAGAAGTTTGGCATAAAAGATGCTAAACCTGTGATCACTTCTCTTGTTAGTCATTTTCGACTATCTGCTACTCAATCACCATAGTCAGTTAAAGAAGAAGAGTATGAGGCACAGGTTCCTTATTTCAGTGTAGTCAACAGTATTATGTATGCAATGATTTGCACTTATATAGATATTACACAAGCAGTCTGTTTAGTTAGCAGATATATGTCTTGTCCTGGAAAAGTGCATTGGCAAGCTATGAAGTGAATTCTCAGATACTTGCGAGGAACTTCTAACTGTTGATTGGGGTTTGGGAGAAATAATAATACTTTGGTTAGTTTTGTAAACTCTGACTATGTCAGGGATCTTGACAGAAGAATATCACTTTTAGGTTACATATTTTGTATTGGTAGTTATACAGTTAGGTGGAAAACTACTTTACAATCTATTGTAACTTTATCTAGAAGTTTCATGATTGACATGACCGAGGCAGAATATATAGACATGACCGAGGCAATCAAAGAAGTTTCGTGATTGAAGGGTTGTTTGGTAAATTCAATCTACATCAAGGTGTTACTACTATTTACTCTGATAGTCAAAATGTCATTCATTTGACTAAAGACCAATTGTATCATGAGAGGATGAAGCACATTGATGTAAAATTTTATTTCATTCGAGATACTATTGCTAAGAGAAAAGTCCTTGTTCAAAAAATCAGTACCAAAGAAAATCCTGCTAACATGTTTGCGAAACCTCTTCCAGTTTACAAGTTCAAACAAGGGACTTGATTGGAGTTCGTTGTTGGTGATTTAGGTATATTGGGACTTATGTGGAAAAGTTAGAGCAGATTTGCTATTATCAATGTTGGAGACACACCAAGGTAGAGATTTGTTAAAGTGGCTTTGTCCCACATTGCTATTTGTATAAGGGAGCGTTTCCCTTAGTTGCTTATAAATATAATGGGCCTGTAATAGAATTAAGTGCACCAAACCAAGAGAGATTTAGTGGGGTATTTCGGCCTTTAAGTCATTAAACCTTTTGTTCAGTAAAATATTTTTGGGTTCTCTTGTATTTTGAATATTAGGTATGTTGGGTATAAAAACACTTTCTTAAGACATTTTTGTGCTCTCTTCTTCATAGTAAAATATTGCTTCTCCTCCGCCCATAAACATAGATCAATTTGACCGGATCACGTAAATTCCTGTGTTCCTATTTCATTTATTTTTGTTTTGTTATTTGTCTTTTGGGATTGTCAAAAATCGTTTTCGTCAATTTCTTGGGCTAGACCTAACAGCTTTGACAAAGAAACAAAGATTCAGAAGAAACAAGTTTTAGAGAATATTCAAAAAAGGACAATCTTTTAGGGAGAGGAATAATAATATATAATAAATCCATTCTCTTAAATACTCACCATGTTTACAGGCGCCATCTTGGCATGGATTGATTTGATAAAACCAAATATCATCTCCTAAGGTACTACATTCATACTGATAAGTGGTAATACTGCTGGATTCTAGCTGAAGGGAGATCTTTTTGGGACTGCACCCTGAGATGGTTTTAATTTCAGAATGATTCAGAGGCCAGGACCACACAACAGGAGCATTTATCAGACGTACTTTTGGAGGGTTGATACAACTCTTTAACTTCCAATTTTGGTCAACCAAGAAGGCATAAACACAGGTACTAGATGTAAAGTTCTGCGAGGTAGTTAACTGCAAACTATATTGGCTGAGGTAGTATGGAACGCTTGCCTGACAACAATTGATGCCATAGCAACCGGTAATTGTTGTGGTGCTGTTACACATTGAGGTGCAACCAGAAAAGATCTGTTGACTGCCATCTATCAATTTTAGGAGGGCATTACCACATCCAAGATGCATCAGTTTGTTGTGTTCTCTGGAAACAAAGAAAGGAACTTGAGAAAAGGAACTCTTCAATAAAGACTCATCAATCATTGGCCCATCCACTGAGCAGATTTGAGAAAGTGGGTAATTGATGACTATAGTTTGGGCTCTCAGGGAGACTTCCAGCACCTCTCCGAGTTTTTGAGAGCTTTGTCCAGGTTGAAGCCCCAGATATGAGCTTAAACCATTGATGGAATCACCAGAGGGATCTGCACAACGTATGCCGTATGCTTCCTTGAGAGCACAATCAGGACCAAACTACAAGAGGACAGGCTTTTTGCTATGCTTTTGCTGCGGCACAAGAGAAAGTGCAGCAAATTTCACAATGTTCATAATTTTTGCATAAAAATGACATAGCTTTAATAAAGCCCAAAAAAAAAAGAAAAAGAAACGAGGTTCTAAATATACCTAAATGCCAAACTAAAAGCAAAGTCTCAATTCCTAAATCAATTCCACTTCTCAATTCCTAAATCTGAAAGCAAACGACGTTCTCTCTTCCATCTCTCAATTCCCTTCGATTCCTAATGATGTAGAAATACCTTCGATTCCTAATTCCTGATCGATTAATCCTTCTTTTTCTTTCTAAAGCCTAATTCCACCTCCTTCATCTTTACTCTCTATTGTAGAAATAGTATAAGTCGATTCTCAAAGGAAAATGGTGAGGCATATACCTAGCAATCTCAATTTTGTGTTTGTTTCTTAATAGATTCTTAGGTTTGTTTCTTAAATTTATCTCTGCAGTAAATACTAAACTAAAATTTCTTTTAAGTTTTAGGTCATTTTGCGAAAGGTGAATAAACTGGATTTCCTCGGTTGGATTTGCTTCTCCATCAGTGAACTAATTGTAGCTTTGAGACAACTCAACTAGCAATTCTGCAAGCTATTTTGGTTCAAAGGCAAGGTAATTAAGCTCAATTTCTTTGCAATATTTTCACTTTACTGTGACGCCCCGACCAAAGGAGGGTTTCCTTTTATACAAGTTTTTGTTGGACGAGTGGAATAGCACCGTTTTTCAGCTTGGAAAAGAAAAAACAATTTTCGAAAAAAGGCAGGGGCCAAATCCGGCCGGAAATCCGGCCAGTTTCTGGCCGGATAGCTAGCCGGATTGCCTAGCCGTTTTGAAAAAAAATTGAGGAACTCACTGCCTTGTATCCGGCCAGGAATCCGGCCGGAAATCCGGCCAGATTCCGGCCGGATTGTGACGTGTCACAGCCGGTCAGCTTTGACCGGCTGCCTTTTTCTTCCCTATTATCTCATTGTTTTGCCAAAAATATCTCATTTTTCTTCCCCTGCTCAACCGAGCTTCATAGAGAGAAAACTCCCAAATTTCCTAATTTCAATCTTTGCCCAAAATCTTGAGTTTTAACCAATGGTTTTGGAAGCTACTCCACACAAGGGTGCACTATGGTGGTTTAAAGCTTTTGGTGGATTGGTTTTGAAGGGGAAGCTTTAGTTTGGTAGCTCTCTTGAATTTGAGGTGAGTTGATTATACAAGTTATTTTTGGTTCTAGTAATGGATAATTAATGGTTTGTGGTGGACATGTGGGTTATTTTGTGGAGTATTTCATGTTGGCCTTGGAGGTCTTCATAAGAAATGTTGGTTTATGTTTTAGCTTCGTAACGCCATAAGATTTGTGTCCACCGGATAAGCGTAGTTTCACTTGTGATTAAAATGCCAAAAGGTGGCAGGAACTTGTTAAGTTAGAATTCCTTTTATTTGACCTGCTATTTGTAATTTAGGACTCCGACTTGAACAAGCCAATGAGGTACGATGGATGGTTCCTGAGCTGTGTTTGGGTGAGTGAACCTTAACTATTACTCCGAAAGTTACTTTTGAAATAATTCTTGCATTGGTTACACGACTGCATCTCATTGTGTATGTGTGTGTGCCATAACATTTTGGCTCCGATGAGATCTTGGGAAAATCTTGTGCTTAGAACCAATGTCTCCACTACTGTTTGCGCATTTCTTGGAGCACGATGGCTCCTTATACCTGTTTATCTGTTACTTGATCTAAGGGAGCGTTGGATATCTAAGTACAGGGATTTCACTGGCTTCAAAGAGCATCATACGTACATTTGATCGCTAGTTCATGATATCCATTAAATGCTTTATTGTGGAAAATATTTGATTACTGATTTTACTGTTCACTCGCTGAGCTTATAGCTCACCCCCAAATGTTTTTCTTCTCCCCACAGGGATCGAGGCCAAGGAAGCGCTTGTATTACGTTATATGTATGACCGGATGGCATGTAACTTGTATAGTTTAGATTTGGGTTCGTTTGTGTAATTGTTGGATTAGGGTGACTGTTTGGAAATTGGAATGGATGGATTATACCATGTACGATTTGAATTTGGATTGCCTCTTGTGTAATAGCTTAGTGTTAGGGTTTGTATTAATTGATTGGACTTGAATGGATGTACGTGTACATTCAGCTGCGTTTGTGATATGTAATTCTTGAAGGATTTAATGTAAAATACAAGATTTATATTATAATTTATTGGAGAACTGTAGTGATTGATCGAGTCCTGGCGAGAGCTGGGCAGGCGGCCCGTTGACCCCTCTGGTTCGCCTTAGGGGAAAATGGGGTCGTTACAATTGGTATCAGAGTCTAGGTGTCCGATCTCTGTAGTGTATCCTAAGTTTGAAATTTTGGATGCCTGACTGTGGGATTAATTTGAATATTATGTGAACAAGGATCTATTGTATCTTAGGGGTTAAAGAAATTGATTATTTGGGAGTTCTTATTTGGGACTTGCAGAAGAAACTGAGGAATTAGGTGTGATGTTATATTGAAGGAAGATATAGGATGAGAGATTTGTAGTGAAAGATTGGATAAATTTGAATTATCATTATATTTGTAAGTGTAGAAAGAATTGGGATAATTATCAGTACTGGCTATGGAGGATAAGAGACCGAGATTTGATAGTCAAACTCCATGTGTGATGATTTGAACCAAGAAAAATATACCAAAGGCATAAAATGCATTTTTTTTGCCACATACCTTCTAAAGAAATTCTGCTTTGGGATTTTAAGGAAAACTAGGATGTACTAGTTTTATTTGCAAGCGATGAGTGGAAATAAGATATATATGCTTTAAATATGTATAGTTTTCGATTTTGGTAAAAATGTGAATTTTGCTTGAATTTCAAATTTGAAAATTTGTGAATAACTGATGAATTGATTAATTTGACATATGATGGGTTAAAACAAGGATAACAATTTCTAAACTAAGTTTTTCCCCCTTGATTGTATATTGGAGTAGTCTCACACTTGAATTTGTCCATGCTTTACACGAAGAAAATATATATATAACCTGAATTTTCGAAAGAATGGCAAGCTTATGGTTAATAATGTGAATCCTGAACTTGATAAGATTTCTGATTACTTTAAATACTCTTCTTATGTTTTAGAATTCTTGATTTTCAAGAAGAGATTATGAAATAATCACAAGACAAACAAGACAAACTTGGAGAGCAAGAGAGGGAGAGAAGAGCCGAGATTGAGAGAGTGAAAAAGAAGAGAAAATTCTTCAAAAATCTTCAAATTTTAGCTTTCATCTTGCCTTTGGATCTTGTGGGAACAACTTAAGAGCTTGATTGTCAAAGATTGATATTCTACCTAACTCACTTGAAGGTATGTTATCTTCTTTAAAAGAGAAAGTTTGGGGTTTTACTCTCTAAGCTATGGAAATGATGTAGTATGTTATGATTATGGATTTATATGGTGGATTTGATGTTTATATTGAAGTTTCATGGTTAATTTTAGTGTTGTTTTGCTGTTGGAAATTCGATCAAGAAGAGAAAATTTAGGGTTTCTTGCTTTAATGCTTTCCTTAGTTGCTTTGAGTGAGAAATTGATTTGTAGTGGTTGTGTTTGATAAATTGCTTCATTTGATTGGTTGGTTTCTAGCAAAAATTTGATTTGGGTTAAGAAACTCTAGACTCCATTAGGTTAGTTGTGAGGACCCGTAATTTTCTTAATTTCTAGGGTTTTAATTTCTTTTAATTATACGTTTTTCCACCTTTTCTTTATTCAAAAAAATTGTGCAAATAAATTTTATGAGTAAATATAGTTTTTTAAATGATTTTTCTAGTATTGGTTAGTTTTTGAGAAATTAAGAGCGTATATCGGATTTGGGACCCGCTAGTGCGAAAAGTTCGGAAAAATTTGGCCAACTAGGTTAAGTTTTGGATACTGGGTTTAAATTATCGGGTGCTAAGAGATAATTAGAGGTTGTTATATGGATTGGAGTGAGAGGGAACAAAGAGATAGAGATGCATTAATGAGGTGACAAGTGTCACCATTTGATTGGGTTGACTTGTTGGACAACTATTCACCTTTTACCATTTGATCAAATAAATCAAAAAAATAACCAAAATTCACCATTTTTCTCTCCTTCTTGGCCGACTTTCCCAAGCACCAAAAGAAAGAAAAGCTCTTCAAGTTTTGCTCCAATCTTGCTCAAATTCAACAATCCAACCATTTAATCTTGCAATTACTCCATAAAACCTCTTCACTTAGTGTTTGTGAGTTGTTTGGTGGAGTTATTTGGAAGGCTAAAGGGATTAGTTGCTCTCTCTCTTGGGTTGCTAAGGTAAGTTGTTAAGGACCTCTCTCCTGTGAGAACCCGTAAAAACCCTAATATTTTCCTAGGGTTTTAGTTCCCTTAATTGCATAATTTTTGCATTTTCTGGCTTAGAAATATTTACCTGGTGGATTTTATGAGCAATTATAGTTTTTAGATGATTTTTCTAGTATCGAATGGATTTTGAGAAATTAAGAACGTATATCGGACGTGGGACCCACTAGTGCGAAAAGTTCGGAAAAATTCGGCCAATAAGGTTAAGTTTCAGATAATGTGTAAAATTTATCGGGTGTTAAGAGATAAGTGGAATGTGTGAAGTGATTGATGTGAGAGGGAAAAAGAAAGATAAGAATGCATTAATGATTGTGACAAGTGTCACAATATGGTTGGTTGTGACTTAAGAAACACTATTCACCTTTTGACAATTTTTTTGACTTTTGACCACTTAAGTAAATATTCCAAAAATTCACAAAAAAACACCATTTTCTTACCTTGTGTTGGCCGGCCCTTCTAGCAAGAAGAAAGAAGAAACTTCATCAATTTCAAGCTTCCAATTGGTCCAAAATCCACCAAATCAAGTGTTTAGTTAGATTTCACTCCATAAAACCTTACCTTCTAGTGCTAGTAAGGGTTGTAGTGAAGTTTGTTTGAAGAGCAAAGGTGTCCACAATCCCTCTCTCTCTTGATTTCTTGGTAAGTGTTGCTTGAACACCCTACTACCTCTAATAATGGTTATATGATGCTTAGAAGTGGCTTGAGTGTTTGAAAATGAGATTTATCTCTTGATTTGGCTTGTTTTGGTGAAGTTTTTATTTTATTGGGAATTTTTCTGGTTTAATATGATCTTGATGTTGGGGGCTTGTATGATGAATTGTAATGGTTGGAAATGACTCTAGTGAGTGTGAATTGTGGTTAAATGCAATCAATTTTGGATTTGGTGTGAAAAATGGAAAGTTAGGGTTCATAAAATCCCAATTCTGTCCGGTTTTAGATCACTGGGTTAGAGGCCGAATTAGACTTTTCTCAAAACATGAAAGTTGTAGGTAGTGATGTGTTTGAGGTGCCTGTAAAATTTCAGGTCATTTGGATGAGTGTAGAGTGAGTTATGCCATTTTTACTGTAGCTGTTCTGTTTTGATCAGAATGCGAAAACTGCGTTAGTAATTGGCCCTTTTGACTGGAATTGGTTTGGATTTTGAAGTTGGTGTCTTCTGATGAAATGTAGCTGAATGTCTTAGCTAACATATGCCTTTGGAATTTCGGCATTTGGACTTGTATGGACTGAGATATACCGATTACAGTTTTCTGTGTTTTGCAAACCTGTTTTGGTGATTCTGGTTTAGTATTTGGCACTTTTGACTAAGTTGTGTTAGGAACTGAATTGAGTGGTCTTCTACATTATTGTAGCCCTGTTCCATAGCTTCGAAACGGTGGGTCTTACACCCCCAACCGATAATTGTAGTGAGAGTTGTACCATTACCGCATTATGACGTCAAAACCGGTTTTCCTATGAAGGCTTAAGTTCAAGCCCTTTCTTAATTTCTGGTTTGCTATTATGCTTGTACATGCATATGAAACCCTATTGGGGTTGTGTTCAGCATTGCTATACGACTCGTTATCGAGTCTCATTGCATTTGTTGCGTGATTCTAGGGCGTGACGGTAGCTCACGACGTCTTGGTGACCTCGGTGTATGAAACACCACTTTCTCACTTAGTGAGTATACTACTCACTTACTTGTTATAATATGGCTTTGCTCTATGTGTATTTGATGCCTTGAAGGCTTAATTGGTTATTGGAAGTGATTGAGGTGAGGGTGTACTTGACCACCCTCACCCCTTGTGATTTCATTCATGACTGCTTACTGTTATACTGAAATACTGCACTGGCTATATGAGTTATTGAATTGCAATCTTGGAAAACTGATTTGGTGTTGTTTGGACGATGTCCAACGACCTCACTGTATTACTGAGCTCAACCCCGTTTGGTGGTCATTTGGATCGAGCCGGCAAGGGCTTGGTCGTGATAAGTGACATACCACGGGGACTGTACTGAGGAACCTTGTAGTAATGAGACTCTTGGTTCCGGTATACTCGAGTATTACCAAAAGCTACTGAATTGGAGTGCGGGCCCGGTTGGGGTATGTTGGGTGGAAGGAATGGAGTGAAGTGAGATCTACGGTCGGGTATTCTTAAACATTGACGGAGGGTCAATGAGATTGGATCAAGAATGTAAGCGTGGAAACGGGCTCTTGAGAGCCATCCGTATCCTTTTACCGACTTGTTTACTTCTTAAGTGTGTACTTGAAATGAAAGATTATGCTTATGTGATCTTTACTGCTTATGTGGTAGTAACTCACTGGGCTTTAGCTCATCCCGTTCCATTTGTTTTCCTTACAGGGATATAATTACTTTTGGGACTGATTTGGATAGTCGATTGCCAAGTTGAGCTAGTGTAAATGGCTTTTGTTTAGCTTGTTGAATGAAACCCTATTGTGTATTGGGTTCATTTTCTTTGATTGGCAAACCGAGTATGTATATTCATGATAAATGGTTTTTGGCATGCCACTATGGTTGTAAAAGTTGAATTTCAATGTATATATATGTTTGGTTGATGATTGGATGGATTTCGGATCTAGACGCATTTCAAACGGAGAAGGAAAAAATTTGGCGGGAATGAACAGGACCGAATCCGGCCAGGAATCCGGCCAGAAACTGGCCGGATTGCCGGCCGGATTAGGAAGGATTTTGGAAAAATTTTGGATTGCTCTCGGCCTTGTATCCGGCCGGAAATCCGGCCAGATTCCGGCCGGATTCTGACGTGTCCTGCACTATTCATTCCGGCTTCGATTTTCGTTTTTTTTTATTTAGTGATTTTGACTTGTTTGCGCGCTTTGGTATGTTTCTGAACGTAATAGAACGACGTAAACTGTACCGTTAGTCCTGGCGAGAGCTGGGCAGGCAGTCCGCTAAGGGTAGGAATCTTTAATAAGGATGGTTTACTCTTGGGACCGGCCGGCTCGAGATGTGAATTATCTTAGACGAGATTCTCGCGCCCGGATACGAAAGATATGAAGGCCTAGGTTAGAAAGGATTTGGTGAACTAGATAGGCGATTCTATGGAACTTCGTGTGGTTTGTTCGGGTGGTTAAGCGTGATCGACCTTGATTAAGATATAAATATTTGGACGAAGCCCTAGAAGGGGAAAAGCTTTTCGTGAGTCCTTTTGTACTTGTGACCTAGGTGCCTATAGTACTTTTGGAAGACCCTATTGTTTCATGCAATGACTTCATATGTACTTGACTGACTGTTCCGTATGATTGCTTAACCTGGTTATGTGATCTATGTATACGTGTTATGTGTTTAAATGCTCTTCACAGTAAATGTTTGAGTTGTTTATTCTTGTTTCATTGTTCCTGTCTGGTACTACGGAAAGGAGGGTTAGGTGCCCTTTAACAGTATATTTATTTGGTGACCTAGATTGACTTAGATTGATGGAAGGCACTCGGAGTGGTCGAGGCCGTGGACGCAGAACTAGACAACCTACACCGGTTAGGGGAATGGGGGAAATGTGAGGACTCGCAAAATCCTTACATATTTCTCAAAAATTCCCTTTTATTTGAAAATTATTTGAAAATTATTATTTCATGTCATTCATGGTTCAATCACCCTAGAAAAGTGCCAATGACCATAGGAAATTAGGGTTTTCCTATTCGTTTTCAATTCAAGGTGAAATCGGATTTTTCGTGTAACCGCAGTATAATTATCCGGTACCGAGTAAGGATCAAATTTGGTGCTTAAGAGTGACTTTTAAGTGAGAAATAATATGTGATTAGGAGCAATGATATAAAGTTGGTGAATAGGAAGCAAAAATCCTAGTACGGGGGATTTAAGGAAAAACAGTGCGAACCGACGTGTACCGGGTACTACCGATTTAACCACCACTTGACCACCACTTTCTTGCCATACAAGCTTATCACTGATTGAGCAAAATATCTTCCCTCTCATGATTACTTATTGACCAAAATATGTGGCCCAAAATGCAAGGAAAGAAAGAGAAAATTGTGTGGTTGAGGTTGAGCCAAGTGTTGGCCAAACTTGTGGTTAGAATTAAGTCTTATCTTTCTACCTTCTTATAAGACAAACTTAGTTTAATCTCCTTCATTTTATTCTTCATCTTGGCTGAGCAAGAGAGGGAGAAAGGGAGAGCAAGAGAAAACAAATTCCTTCTTGATTTACACCAACCAAGTGCTAAAATCGAATTCTAAACCGATTGATTGTAAGTTTGGAAGCTTGGGAAGCTAAGGGAACCAAAAACTTCAAGAAATAGTGGAGGATCACTCTTGCAAGCCTTCTTTTTGAGGTATAAAATCTGATCTATGGCTTTGATCCTTTTATTCTTGTTTAAGATGTTAAATAGTCCATGTTTTGGGTTTGATTACAAGTGATGCAAGTTGTTGTGGTGATTTTTGGATGAAATATGTAAGTTAGAGTTTGATTAATTTCTGCCTAAACTTGTTGTATAGTTAGTATATGTTGTATATAAGGTTATATAGGGGGTTTTGGTAGCAAGTGTAGCAAGAAATTAAGAAAACTATCATTGAAACCAAAAGATTTCAGATTTCTGGAAATTTTCATCCTATTCTGTCCGAATTTGAATCCCTATGTTAGAGGCCGAATTGGCCTTAGGTCAAAGAAGTAAAGTTGTATAGAATGGTATTTTATAGGTGCCTACAAAATTACAGCTCAATCGGAGCAACGTAAGATGTGAAAAGTCCAAAATACCCTTACTGTTTTAAGTATTTCCCAAGCAGTCCGTGTGATCAGTTAAGTCCAGTTTATCACGTTTTTCGACTAGGATCCATTCTGATTTAGTTTTTTTCCAAAACATGAAAGTTGTAGTATTCTGAATTAGCTTTCAAATGCTTCTAAGAACACCTGATTCAGACTTGTGTACTCTGAGATATGTCCATTACAGTGTTCTACGTTTAAACAGCCGACGAATTGGTTTGTGGTTTAGTAATTTGCGAATTTGAGTAAGTTACATTAGGAACTGGACTAAGAGACCTTCATGAATGTTGTAGCCCTGTGTCTTAGCTTCGAAACGGCATAATGTTCATCCCAATCCGATAAGTGTAACTCCGGTTGTGACCATTATGCATGAACCCGTCAAAACTGTCTTTTGTCAAATTGCATTTCCGCACTTGTTATTACTTTGATTTTTGTTCTTATATTGTCTTGAGCCTATGAAATGGCTATTATGATGAGTTTGTGCTGTACATGACTTTGGGTTTGGCTGAAAAAAAAATCATGAAGCCATAAATGGCTGGAAAATTAGGTAAACACAAAGGGCATGCTGCCCAAATTTTCGCCCGAAAGCTAAGTTCTATTTGAACTTGTATAATACTATGACCGTTTTTCCATCTTAAAACATGATCCTTCTTCAATTGGAAACTCCAAATGTTTACTTACTCTTATCAAATAAAGAGGAGTAGTTTAGGATTTTCTTGAGTATTTTGTCCTCTCTTTTTCATGAATTTCATTAAGACAATTAGTCTACAATATCTACTTGAATATGAGATAAGTTTCAACCATATAAACGATTCCAAAAACGGTATTTCTTAGTCTATCTAGTTGGATTTTGACTTGTCTTTAGTTCAAGTGTTTCCATTAGAAAATTTTATAACCCTTTTGAGTTTGGTTTTATATGTGGTCTATGAAACCCTAGTTATTTTTGTCCACGGGTCCAAATGTTCTCGTTCCACTTTAAAGTCTTTTATTACGTTCTACTCATCATTCGTCGAGCCTCTTTGATTGCACCTAATTGGTTGTGATAAATGAGCTGTAATATTCTTTTCGTTTAATCTTAGGTTTTCTCGGTGATTAAAGATAATATCCGGAGTGATATTTTGCCATTGTTTTTCATACGTAGGTGAGTGTTCTATATATGTTTTGTTTCTATGACTATGTGGATTGTTGGGTCTATGTGATTATTTGTGACTATTTGATTAAATGTTACTTGTTTTCTATGATTTCTAAAATGAACTTTTTCTAGGTGAGTGTGTACTTTATCGCACTCGACCTAAATAAATATGAAATTTTCAATGATTTAATGATGGAAACATTAGTTGCGCATGATGTAAGCCTTTTGGCTGAATTGGGCCCTGCCCTTCGTTACCGATCGACTCGAGCCAGAAGCGGACTCGGTCGGGCGATATGGTGACCCTGGGTGAATTTGGTATACTCGAGTATTACCTTGTAGTCCGGCTACGTCCGGATGGGTGGAGTCCGGCCAATGTCCGGATGGGTGGAGTCCGGTCAACGTCCGGAAAAGGGGATGAACGAACAAAAGGATGAACGAGGGATTCTACTTACAAAAAATGTATTTTCAAACGATTGGAGGAATAAGGAGAAATGTCAGGGGAACGAAAGAACAAACAAATAGCTCCTCGTGAGCCTGTATCCTTTTAATGAATGTATTATCATTGCTTTATATTGAACATGTTTTCTGGATTAAATGTTATTACATGACTAATGTTCCTTGTTTAATTACTTGTTTATATATATAGAACCTCACTGGGCTTTTTAGCTCATACCACGTCAATTGTTTTCCTTAGCAGGGGAAGGCGAGCAAGGACGAGCGTTCTGTATAGTCTAGTTGATCTAGTTCTTTGGCCTTGTAATGGTTCTCGCCCTAGTGCTTGGCACGGACTGGTTGTATGAGGAATGAGAACCCTTGTATATTCGATGTTTGTACTTGAATGGTAAAAACTTTGAAGACTTCTGGTGTGTAGAAGTTTCTTATCTTTTACTTGAGCATCTATTGTCTATGGATGTATATACATGATTCGAGTTCCATAGTGAGTGAGTCCTGGCGAGAGCTGGGCAGGCGACCCGCTGAACCCTGGGGTACGCCCTAGGGGGAAGTGGGGCCGTCACAGGTGGTATCAGAGCCATATGCCGACAATTGGGACTTTACGTCCTTCGTCTGGAAAAGCCCCGAGCCTCTTGTTCGTGAAGAGTCACGAAGCGAAACTCTCCGTAGGGGATGCCCGCGTGCGGGTGGCAAGCTGATAGGTACCCCGTGATGTGACCCTGAGAACTGTCACAGGTGGTATCAGAGCTTAGGCTTCAGATTTCTGTAGTGTATCCTAGGCTTAAAGTTTGGGATGCCGGACTGTGGGATTTGATTTGATTTGAAAGGTAAGCAATTGAGGGATAAAACCTATAGCTGCTTCGTGTGGTCTTTGCGCGGAGTGAGCCTGGACTAAGTGGTGAATAAGTATGAAGGATTAAGTGTTCGTTCGAGCATAAGTTATGGATCATAAATGTTATCGGCCTTAAATCTTTCTCATGGTATCTGAGGACCATAGATAGGTACGTCAGGTAGGAATTTCGATTGTAGATAGTTTATTCTTGGGACTGCAGCTCGAGATGTGAATTATCTTATTTTGGATTCTCGTGCCCGAGTACTCCAGAGTTGAGGCGATGCTAGCTACTAGGTACTTGAGACTTGTATTTTGGAATATGAACAGGCTTTGTCCGACCAAAATGAATATAAGAAATCTACGGACATCGAGTGACTAGGAAGTGACATGAGAGACCGGACGGGGTCATCTTAGCTGAGTCTGGAAAATAGTGTAACCCAAAAGATCCTTGTGGTGAGATTGAAATGATTCTTAGTACGTGATAAACTTTCGAGAACTATTTTGATCTGATTAGTGCGAGTTGGAATTTCGAGGTCGAAATTCTTTTAAGGGGGAGAGAGTGTGAGGACTCGCAAAATCCTTACATATTTCTCAAAAAATCCCTTTTATTTGAAAATTATTATTTCATGTTATTCATGGTTCAATCACCCTAGAAAAGTGCCAATGACCATAGGAAATTAGGGTTTTCCTATTCGTTTTCAATTCAAGGTGAAATCGGATTTTTCGTGTAACCGCAGTATAATTATCCGGTACCGAGTAAGGATCAAATTTGGTGCTTAAGAGTGACTTTTAAGTGAGAAATAATATGTGATTAGGAGCAATGATATAAAGTTGGTGAATAGGAAGTAAAAATCCTAGTACGGGGGATTTAAGGAAAAACAGTGCGAACCGACGTGTACCGGGTACTACCAATTTAACCACCACTTGACCACCACTTTCTTGCCATACAAGCTTATCACTGATTGAGCAAAATATCTTCCCTCTCATGATTACTTATTGACCAAAATATGTGGCCCAAAATGAAAGGAAAGAAAGAGAAAATTGTGTGGTTGAGGTTGAGCCAAGTGTTGGCCAAACTTGTGGTTAGAATTAAGTCTTATCTTTCTACCTTCTTATAAGACAAACTTAGTTTAATCTCCTTCATTTTATTCTTCATCTTGGCTGAGCAAGAGAGGGAGAAAGGGAGAGCAAGAGAAAACAAATTCCTTCTTGATTTACACCAACCAAGTGCTAAAATCGAATTCTAAACCGATTGATTGTAAGTTTGGAAGCTTGGGAAGCTAAGGGAACCAAAAACTTCAAGAAATAGTGGAGGATCACTCTTGCAAGCCTTCTTTTTGAGGTATAAAATCTGATCTATGGCTTTGATCCTTTTATTCTTGTTTAAGATGTTAAATAGTCCATGCTTTGGGTTTGATTACAAGTGATGCAAGTTGTTGTGGTGATTTTTGGATGAAATATGTAAGTTAGAGTTTGATTAATTTCTGCCTAAACTTGTTGTATAGTTAGTATATGTTGTATATAAGGTTATATAGGGGGTTTTGGTAGCAAGTGTAGCAAGAAATTAAGAAAACTATCATTGAAACCAAAAGATTTCAGATTTCTGGAAATTTTCATCCTATTCTGTCCGAATTTGAATCCCTATGTTAGAGGCCGAATTGGCCTTAGGTCAAAGAAGGAAAGTTGTATATAATGGTATTTTATAGGTGCCTACAAAATTGCAGCTCAATCGGAGCAACGTAAGATGTGAAAAGTCCAAAATACCCTTACTGTTTTAAGTATTTCCCAAGCAGTCCGTGTGATCAGTTAAGTCCAGTTTATCACATTTTTCGACTAGGATCCATTCTGATTTAGTTTTTTTCCAAAAC
This sequence comes from Coffea arabica, assembly GCF_036785885.1. NCBI lineage: Eukaryota > Viridiplantae > Streptophyta > Magnoliopsida > Gentianales > Rubiaceae > Coffea > Coffea arabica. The sequence continues at coordinate 53,146,372 of NC_092324.1, forward strand.
ATGAAAGTTGTAGTATTCTGAATTAGCTTTCAAATGCTTCTAAGAAAACCTGATTCAGACTTGTGTACTCTGAGATATGTCCATTACAGTGTTCTACGTTTAAACAGCCGACGAATTGGTTTGTGGTTTAGTAATTTGCGAATTTGACTAAGTTACATTAGGAACTGGACTAAGAGACCTTCATGAATGTTGTAGCCCTGTGTCTTAGCTTCGAAACGGAATAATGTTCATCCCAATCCGATAAGTGTAACTCCGGTTGTGACCATTATGCATGAACCCGTCAAAACTGTCTTTTGTCAAATTGCATTTCCGCACTTGTTATTACTTTGATTTTTGTTCTTATATTGTCTTGAGCCTATGCAATGGCTATTATGATGAGTTTGTGCTGTACATGACTTTGGGTTTGGCTGAAAAAAAAATCATGAAGCCATAAATGGCTGGAAAATTAGGTAAACACAAAGGGCATGCTGCCCAAATTTTCGCCCGAAAGCTAAGTTCTATTTGAACTTGTATAATACTATGACCGTTTTTCCATCTTAAAACATGATCCTTCTTCAATTGGAAACTCCAAATGTTTACTTACTCTTACCAAATAAAGAGGAGTAGTTTAGGATTTTCTTGAGTATTTTGTCCTCTCTTTTTCATGAATTTCATTAAGACAATTAGTCTACAATATCTACTTGAATATGAGATAAGTTTCAACCATATAAACGATTCCAAAAACGGTATTTCTTAGTCTATCTAGTTGGATTTTGACTTGTCTTTAGTTCAAGTGTTTCCATTAGAAAATTTTATAACCCTTTTGAGTTTGGTTTTATGTGTGGTCTATGAAACCCTAGTTATTTTTGTCCACGGGTCCAAATGTCCTCGTTCCACTTTAAAGTCTTTTATTACGTTCTACTCATCATTCGTCGAGCCTCTTTGATTGCACCTAATTGGTTGTGATAAATGAGCTGTAATATTCTTTTCGTTTAATCTTAGGTTTTCTCGGTGATTAAAGATAATATCCGGAGTGATATTTTGCCATTGTTTTTCATACGTAGGTGAGTGTTCTATATATGTTTTGTTTCTATGACTATGTGAATTGTTGGGTCTATGTGATTATTTGTGACTATTTGATTAAATGTTACTTGTTTTCTATGATTTCTAAAATGAACTTTTTCTAGGTGAGTGTGTACTTTATCGCACTCGACCTAAATAAATATGAAATTTTCAATGATTTAATGATGGAAACATTAGTTGCGCATGATGTAAGCCTTTTGGCTGAATTGGGCCCTGCCCTTCGTTACCGATCGACTCGAGCCAGAAGCAGACTCGGTCGGGCGATATGGTGACCCTGGGTGAATTTGGTATACTCGAGTATTACCTTGTAGTCCAGCTACGTCCGGATGGGTGGAGTCCGGCCAATGTCCGGATGGGTGGAGTCCGGTCAACGTCCGGAAAAGGGGATGAACGAACAAAAGGATGAACGAGGGATTCTACTTACAAAAAATGTATTTTCAAACGATTGGAGGAATAAGGAGAAATGTCAGGGGAACGAAAGAACAAACAAATAGCTCCTCGTGAGCCTGTATCCTTTTAATAAATGTATTATCATTGCTTTATATTGAACATGTTTTCTGGATTAAATGTTATTACATGACTAATGTTCCTTGTTTAATTACTTGTTTATATATATAGAACCTCACTGGGCTTTTTAGCTCATACCACGTCAATTGTTTTCCTTAGCAGGGGAAGGCGAGCAAGGACGAGCGTTCTGTATAGTCTAGTTGATCTAGTTCTTTGGCCTTGTAATGGTTCTCGCCCTAGTGCTTGGCACGGACTGGTTGTATGAGGAATGAGAACCCTTGTATATTCGATGTTTGTACTTGAATGGTAAAAACTTTGAAGACTTCTGGTGTGTAGAAGTTTCTTATCTTTTACTTGAGCATCTATTGTCTATGGATGTATATACATGATTCGAGTTCCATAGTGAGTGAGTCCTGGCGAGAGCTGGGCAGGCGACCCGCTGAACCCTGGGGTACGCCCTAGGGGGAAGTGGGGCCGTCACAGGTGGTATCAGAGCCATATGCCGACAGTTGGGACTTTACGTCCTTCGTCTGGAAAAGCCCCGAGCCTCTTGTTCGTGAAGAGTCACGAAGCGAAACTCTCCGTAGGGGATGCCCGCGTGCGGGTGGCAAGCTGATAGGTACCCCGTGATGTGACCCTGAGAACTGTCACAGGTGGTATCAGAGCTTAGGCTTCAGATTTCTGTAGTGTATCCTAGGCTTAAAGTTTGGGATGCCGGACGGTGGGATTTGATTTGATTTGAAAGGTAAGCAATTGAGGGATAAAACCTATAGCTGCTTCGCGTGGTCTTTGCGCGGAGTGAGCCTGGACTAAGTGGTGAATAAGTATGAAGGATTAAGTGTTCGTTCGAGCATAAGTTATGGATCATAAATGTTATCGGCCTTAAATCTTTCTCATGGTATCTGAGGACCATAGATAGGTACGTCAGGTAGGAATTTCGATTGTAGATAGTTTACTCTTGGGACTGCAGCTCGAGATGTGAATTATCTTATTTCGGATTCTCGTGCCCGAGTACTCCAGAGTTGAGGCGATGCTAGCTACTAGGTACTTGAGACTTGTATTTTGGAATATGAACAGGCTTTGTCCGACCAAAATGAATATAAGAAATTTACGGACATCGAGTGACTAGGAAGTGACATGAGAGACCGGACGGGGTCATCTTAGCTGAGTCTGGAAAATAGTGTAACCCAAAAGATCCTTGTGGTGAGATTGAAATGATTCTTAGTACGTGATAAACTTTCGAGAACTATTTTGATCTGATTAGTGCGAGTTGGAATTTCGAGGTCGAAATTCTTTTAAGGGGGAGAGAGTGTGAGGACTAGCAAAATCCTTACATATTTCTCAAAAATTCCCTTTTATTTGAAAATTATTTGAAAATTATTATTTCATGTTATTCATGGTTCAATCACCCTAGAAAAGTGCCAATGACCATAGGAAATTAGGGTTTTCCTATTCGTTTTCAATTCAAGGTGAAATCGGATTTTTCGTGTAACCGCAGTATAATTATCCGGTACCGAGTAAGGATCAAATTTGGTGCTTAAGAGTGACTTTTAAGTGAGAAATAATATGTGATTAGGAGCAATGATATAAAGTTGGTGAATAGGAAGTAAAAATCCTAGTACGGGGGATTTAAGGAAAAATAGTGCGAACCGACGTGAACCGGGTACTACCGATTTAACCACCACTTGACCACCACTTTCTTGCCATACAAGCTTATCACTAATTGAGCAAAATATCTTCCCTCTCATGATTACTTATTGACCAAAATATGTGGCCCAAAATGCAAGGAAAGAAAGAGAAAATTGTGTGGTTGAGGTTGAGCCAAGTGTTGGCCAAACTTGTGGTTAGAATTAAGTCTTATCTTTCTACCTTCTTATAAGACAAACTTAGTTTAATCTCCTTCATTTTATTCTTCATCTTGGCTGAGCAAGAGAGGGAGAAAGGGAGAGCAAGAGAAAACAAATTCCTTCTTGATTTACACCAACCAAGTGCTAAAATCGAATTCTAAACCGATTGATTGTAAGTTTGGAAGCTTGGGAAGCTAAGGGAACCAAAAACTTCAAGAAATAGTGGAGGATCACTCTTGCAAGCCTTCTTTTTGAGGTATAAAATCTGATCTATGGCTTTGATCCTTTTATTCTTGTTTAAGATGTTAAATAGTCCATGTTTTGGGTTTGATTACAAGTGATGCAAGTTGTTGTGGTGATTTTTGGATGAAATATGTAAGTTAGAGTTTGATTAATTTCTGCCTAAACTTGTTGTATAGTTAGTATATGTTGTATATAAGGTTATATAGGGGGTTTTGGTAGCAAGTGTAGCAAGAAATTAAGAAAACTATCATTGAAACCAAAAGATTTCAGATTTCTGGAAATTTTCATCCTATTCTGTCCGAATTTGAATCCCTATGTTAGAGGCCGAATTGGCCTTAGGTCAAAGAAGGAAAGTTGTAGAGAATGGTATTTTATAGGTGCCTACAAAATTAAAGCTCAATCGGAGCAACGTAAGATGTGAAAAGTCCAAAATACCCTTACTGTTTTAAGTATTTCCCAAGCAGTCCGTGTGATCAGTTAAGTCCAGTTTATCACATTTTTCGACTAGGATCCATTCTGATTTAGTTTTTTTCCAAAACATGAAAGTTTTAGTATTCTGAATTAGCTTTCAAATGCTTCTAAGAACACCTGATTCAGACTTGTGTACTCTGAGATATGTCCATTACAGTGTTCTACGTTTAAACAGCCGACGAATTGGTTTGTGGTTTAGTAATTTGCGAATTTGACTAAGTTACATTAGGAACTGGACTAAGAGACCTTCATGAATGTTGTAGCCCTGTGTCTTAGCTTCGAAACGGCATAATGTTCATCCCAATCCGATAAGTGTAACTCCGGTTGTGACCATTATGCATGAACCCGTCAAAACTGTCTTTTGTCAAATTGCATTTCCGCACTTGTTATTACTTTGATTTTTGTTCTTATATTGTCTTGAGCCTATGCAATGGCTATTATGATGAGTTTGTGCTGTACATGACTTTGGGTTTGGCTGAAAAAAAAATCATGAAGCCATAAATGGCTGGAAAATTAGGTAAACACAAAGGGCATGCTGCCCAAATTTTCGCCCGAAAGCTAAGTTCTATTTGAACTTGTATAATACTATGACCGTTTTTCCATCTTAAAACATGATCCTTCTTCAATTGGAAACTCCAAATGTTTACTTACTCTTACCAAATAAAGAGGAGTAGTTTAGGATTTTCTTGAGTATTTTGTCCTCTCTTTTTCTTGAATTTCATTAAGACAATTAGTCTACAATATCTACTTGAATATGAGATAAGTTTCAACCATATAAACGATTCCAAAAACGGTATTTCTTAATCTATCTAGTTGGATTTTGACTTGTCTTTAGTTCAAGTGTTTCCATTAGAAAATTTTATAACCCTTTTGAGTTTGGTTTTATGTGTGGTCTATGAAACCCTAGTTATTTTTGTCCACGGGTCCAAATGTCCTCGTTCCACTTTAAAGTCTTTTATTACGTTCTACTCATCATTCGTCGAGCCTCTTTGATTGCACCTAATTGGTTGTGATAAATGAGCTGTAATATTCTTTTCGTTTAATCTTAGGTTTTCTCGGTGATTAAAGATAATATCCGGAGTGATATTTTGCCATTGTTTTTCATACGTAGGTGAGTGTTCTATATATGTTTTGTTTGTATGACTATATGGATTGTTGGGTCTATGTGATTATTTGTGACTATTTGATTAAATGTTACTTGTTTTCTATGATTTCTAAAATGAACTTTTTCTAGGTGAGTGTGTACTTTATCGCACTCGACCTAAATAAATATGAAATTTTCGATGATTTAATGATGGAAACATTAGTTGCGCATGATGTAAGCCTTTTGGCTGAATTGGGCCCTGCCCTTCGTTACCGATCGACTCGAGCCAGAAGCGGACTCGGTCGGGCGATATGGTGACCCTGGGTGAATTTGGTATACTCGAGTATTACCTTGTAGTCCGGCTACGTCCGGATGGGTGGAGTCCGGCCAATGTCCGGATGGGTGGAGTCCGGTCAACGTCCGGAAAAGGGGATGAACGAACAAAAGGATGAACGAGGGATTCTACTTACAAAAAATGTATTTTCAAACGATTGGAGGAATAAGGGGAAATGTCAGGGGAACGAAAGAACAAACAAATAGCTCCTCGTGAGCCTGTATCCTTTTAATGAATGTATTATCATTGCTTTATATTGAACATGTTTTCTGGATTAAATGTTATTACATGACTAATGTTCCTTGTTTAATTACTTGTTTATATATATAGAACCTCACTGGGCTTTTGAGCTCATACCACGTCAATTGTTTTCCTTAGCAGGGGAAGGCGAGCAAGGACGAGCGTTCTGTATAGTCTAGTTGATCTAGTTCTTTGGCCTTGTAATGGTTCTCGCCCTAGTGCTTGGCACGGACTGGTTGTATGAGGAATGAGAACCCTTGTATATTCGATGTTTGTACTTGAATGGTAAAAACTTTGAAGACTTCTGGTGTGTAGAAGTTTCTTATCTTTTACTTGAGCATCTATTGTCTATGGATGTATATACATGATTCGAGTTCCATAGTGAGTGAGTCCTGGCGAGAGCTGGGCAGGCGACCTGCTGAACCCTGGGGTACGCCCTAGGGGGAAGTGGGGCCGTCACAGGAAACCTCTACTGGAACCAATCCTGCACCTCAAATAGACCCCAATTTGCAGATAGCTGCTGCTATGCAGCAAATGACAAACCTACTCGCACAAGTAGTGCAACAACAGGGCCAAAACCCAAACCCTAACCCTGGAAACCCTGGTAACCATGTCGAGAGCTAAGATAGAGCTCTCGAACGTTTCCAAAAGTTTGCCCCGCCGAAGTTTGTTGGGGAACCTGACCCGGACGTTGCTGAGAGATGGCTTGAAAAGATGGTTGACATATTTGCAGCCCTACACTACCCCGATGAACGGCAGGTGACTTTCGCCGTGTTTCAACTTGAGGGAGCGGCCCGTTCCTGGTGGAATGTAATTAGGCAGAAATAGGAACGGGAGCAGACGCTGAGGACTTGGGTGAACTTCATCCGAGAATTTAATGCAAAATTTTTCCCTCCTCTAGTCCAGGAGAGGAAGGAGGACGAGTTCATTAGGCTCCGCCAAGGGGCTCAAACTGTGGCGGAATATGAGAGTCAATTTACCCGTTTATCCAAGTTTGCGCCTGAGTTGATCTTGACCGAGCAACGAAGAATACGGCGATTTGTCCAGGGCCTGAACGTAGAAATCCAGAAGGTCCTCGCGGCAGCCCAAATTAACGCCTTCAGTGAAGCAGTGGAAAAGGCACAACGGGTAGAGAATGCTAGGCTCCAGGTGAAAAACTTTCAGGCGAAAAAGAGAGGATTTCTTGGAAACAATTCGGGACTGGAGGATGAAAGTATCCCTCCCAAATTTGGGCGGGGAACGGGAGGAGTGAGGATGCCGGAAATGTCACCAGAGAGGCCGTCAAGAGGAGGCTCAGCTTCTGCAGCACGCGGACCCTGCGGGTATTGCGGAAAATTAAACCACTCGGAGGACAATTGCTGGAGGAAAGGAGGAAAATGCTTGCCCTGTGGGAGTGCCGAACATCAAATTGCTAACTGTCCGGCTCGCCTGCGCGAGAGGCAAGGGTCTCTGCCACCAACCACGACCCACCCTGACCAGTCGAAGGGGGACAAGGATGGATCGAACGTGTCTTCTCGGGTGTACTCCTTAGAACAACATCAAGTCTTTGACCACTTAGAGGACGTGGAAGGTAATAATTTACTAAACCTGGCCAGTGAAGGGATACCGGTCTGTTGGCTAAGTATAGTGCTCAATTTAATCCCGGAGTAATCAATGATAAGGAATTTCGAGGACGAAATTCTTTTAAGGGGGAGAGAGTGTGAGAACCCGTAAAAACCCTAATATTTTCCTAGGGTTTTAGTTCCCTTAATTGCATAATTTTTGCATTTTCTGGCTTAGAATTATTTACCTGGTGGATTTTATGAGCAATTATAGTTTTTAGATGATTTTTCTAGTATCGAATGGATTTTGAGAAATTAAGAACGTATATCGGACGTGGGACCCACTAGTGCGAAAAGTTCGGAAAAATTCGGCCAATAAGGTTAAGTTTCGGATAATGTGTAAAATTTATCGGGTGTTAAGAGATAAGTGGAATGTGTGAAGTGATTGATGTGAGAGGGAAAAAGAAAGATAAGAATGCATTAATGATTGTGACAAGTGTCACAATATGGTTGGTTGTGACTTAAGAAACACTATTCACCTTTTGACAATTTTTTTGACTTTTGACCACTTAAGTAAATATTCCAAAAATTCACAAAAAAACACCATTTTCTTACCTTGTGTTGGCCGGCCCTTCTAGCAAGAAGAAAGAAGAAACTTCATCAACTTCAAGCTTCCAATTGGTCCAAAATCCACCAAATCAAGTGTTTAGTTAGATTTCACTCCATAAAACCTTACCTTCTAGTGCTAGTAAGGGTTGTAGTGAAGTTTGTTTGAAGAGCAAAGGTGTCCACAATCCCTCTCTCTCTTGATTTCTTGGTAAGTGTTGCTTGAACACCCTACTACCTCTAATAATGGTTATATGATGCTTAGAAGTGGCTTGAGTGTTTGAAAATGTGATTTATCTCTTGATTTGGCTTGTTTTGGTGAAGTTTTTATTTTATTGGGAATTTTTCTGGTTTAATATGATCTTGATGTTGGGGGCTTGTATGATGAATTGTAATGGTTGGAAATGACTCTAGTGAGTGTGAATTGTGGTTAAATGCAATCAATTTTGGATTTGGTGTGAAAAATGGAAAGTTAGGGTTCATAAAATCCCAATTCTGTCCGGTTTCAGATCACTGGGTTAGAGGCCGAATTAGACTTTGCTCAAAACATAAAGGTTGTAGGTATTGATGTGTTTGAGGTGCCTGTAAAATTTCAGGTCATTTGGATGAGTGTAGAGTGAGTTATGCCGTTTTTACTGTAGCTGTTCTGTTTTGATCAGAATGCGAAAACTGCGTTAGTAATTGGCCCTTTTGACTGGAATTGGTTTGGATTTTGAAGTTGGTGTCTTCTGATGAAATGTAGCTGAATGTCTGAGCTAACATATGCCTTTGGAATTTCGGCATTTGGACTTGTATGGACTGAGATATACCGATTACAGTTTTCTGTGTTTTGCAAACCTGTTTTGGTGATTCTGGTTTAGTATTTGGCACTTTTGACTAAGTTGTGTTAGGAACTGAATTGAGTGGTCTTCTACATTATTGTAGCCCTGTTCCATAGCTTCGAAACGGTGGGTCTTACACCCCCAACCGATAATTGTAGTGAGAGTTGTACCATTACCGCATTATGACGTCAAAACCGGTTTTCCTATGAAGGCTTAAGTTCAAGCCCTTTCTTAATTTCTGGTTTGCTATTATGCTTGTACATGCATATGAAACCCTATTGGGGTTGTGTTCAGCATTGCTATACGACTCGTTATCGAGTCTCATTGCATTTGTTGCGTGATTCTAGGGCGTGACGGTAGCTCACGACGTCTTGGTGACCTCGGTGTATGAAACACCACTTTCTCACTTAGTGAGTATACTACTCACTTACTTGTTATAATATGGCTTTGCTCTATGTGTATTTGATGCCTTGAAGACTTAATTGGTTATTGGAAGTGATTGAGGTGAGGGTGTACTTGACCGCCCTCACCCCTTGTGATTTCATTCATGACTGCTTACTGTTATACTGAAATACTGCACTGGCTATATGAGTTATTGAATTGCAATCTTGGAAAACTGATTTGGTGTTGTTTGGACGATGTCCAACGACCTCACTGTATTACTGAGCTCAACCCCGTTTGGTGGTCATTTGGATCGAGCCGGCAAGGGCTTGGTCGTGATAAGTGACATACCACGGGGACTGTACTGAGGAACCTTGTAGTAATGAGACTCTTGGTTCCGGTATACTCGAGTATTACCAAAAGCTACTGAATTGGAGTGCGGGCCCGGTTGGGGTATGTTGGGTGGAAGGAATGGAGTGAAGTGAGATCTACGGTCGGGTATTCTTAAACATTGACGCGTCAATGAGATTGGATCAAGAATGTAAGCATGGAAACGGGCTCTTGAGGGCCATCCGTATCCTTTTACCGACTTGTTTACTTCTTAAGTGTGTACTTGAAATGAAAGATTATGCTTATGTGATCTTTACTGCTTATGTGGTAGTAACTCACTGGGCTTTAGCTCATCCCGTTCCATTTGTTTTCCTTACAGGGATATAATTACTTTTGGGACTGATTTGGATAGTCGATTGCCAAGTTGAGCTAGTGTAAATGGCTTTTGTTTAGCTTGTTGAATGAAACCCTATTGTGTATTGGGTTCATTTTCTTTGATTGGCAAACCGAGTATGTATATTCATGATAAATGGTTTTTGGCATGCCACTATGGTTGTAAAAGTTGAATTTCAATGTATATATATGTTTGGTTGATGATTGGATGGATTTTGGATCTAGACGCATTTCAAACGGAGAAGGAAAAAATTTGGCGGGAATGAACAGGACCGAATCCGGCCAGGAATCCGGCCAGAAACTGGCCGGATTGCCGGCCGGATTAGGAAGGATTTTGGAAAAATTTTGGATTGCTCTCGGCCTTGTATCCGGCCGAGAATCCGGCCGGAAATCCGGCCAGATTCCGGCCGGATTCTGACGTGTCCTGAACTATTCATTCCGGCTTCGATTTTCATTTTTTTTTATTTAGTGATTTTGACTTGTTTGCGCGCTTTGGTATGTTTCGGAACGTAATAGAACGACGTAAACTGTACCGTTAGTCCTGGCGAGAGCTGGGCAGGCAGTCCGCTAACCCCTTTGGTTCGCCTTAGGGGAAGGTGGGGCTGTTACATCTCCTCCCTCTAATGATGTTAAATTCATGATTGGTAGTGGTATGAGATGCAATATTATGGATTATTTCTTGATTTGTGGTTGAAGTGATGAAGTTTTATTATTTTTGGGGATTTTTCTGTTTTAATATGAACATGATTGTGTGGCTATCTATGATGATTGGAAATGGTATATAATGACTCTAGGAGGTGGAAAAAGTGATTAATTGCAACCAATTTCTGGTTTGGAAGAAATTTCAGAAAATTAGGGTTTGAGTGGGAACATTCTGCCCGAATTTATAGCTCCTAGTTAGAGGCCGAATTGGCCTTAGCTTAAACATGAAAGTTGTAGGGAATGACATTTTAGAGGTGCCTGCAAAATTTCAGGTCAATCAGAGTAGTGTAGAATGAGAAAAGTCGAAATTACCCTTGTTGTCCTGGTTTTACCCGAATGTAAGAACTGCGCCTGTAATTGGTTGTTTTGGCTGGAATTGCTTTGGATTTGGTTATTGAGGTCTTTTGATGAAATGTATCCCTGTTTCTAAGCTTTCGAGTGGCTTTGGAATTTCTGGATTTGGACTTGTGTAGGCTGAGTTATGATGTTTACACCAGAATGCGTTTTGTGAATCTGTTTTTACGGTTTTGATGTAGTATCTTGCATTTTTGACCTGGTTACACTCAAAAATGGGCTGAGTGACCTTCTGTAATATTGTAACCCTATCTCTTAGCTTCGAAACGGTGGGTCTTTTACCTTCATCTAATAATCGTAGTGCCATTGGTACCAAAACCGCATAATGATGTCAAAAATTGTTTTTTCGGGTAAACGCTTAACTACATTTCCGGATTTTTCTGGTTTTATCTAATGCTTATGTATGTTTATGGAGCCCTATTTTGGTGATATCTGGAATTGGTTTATGACTTGTAAGCGAGTCCTATTGTGTTTATTTGAATAGTTTTAGGGCTTGACTTTCGTTTCCGGTCATTTTCCTAGCTAAATCTTATACTTGAATGACTTTAAGCTTAGTGAACGGCTTTTGGAAATGAGATTATTTTTGGTATGAGATATGGGGACTGATTTGAGGAAATAATGAAGCCATTAATGGCTAGAAAATAGGTAAACACAAGGGACTTGCTGCCGAAATTTTTACTTGAAGGCTAGTTGGATTTACTTGTGACTTGAGCGAAGGGTTTTAGGGTTGTTCATGTTTTTTATACCAACCGCTACCTTTTCCTCTAATTTCATTGTTATTTCTTTGCACTGGTAGCTAAAATGATCAAGCACATGACTTATAGTTAAGTCTTAGTTATACATTTCGTGTACTAGATTCGTGAAAGTGGGAACCATAATTGTTTTACTTTGGTTCGTTTAGGGTTTCTTGGCGATTAAAGCCAGTTTGAAGTGAAACCTTTTGGAAGTATCCATACTTGGACCGGTGACTGTACCACTCCCCTCAATTGTTGTTTAACTTGATTTCTGCCCTGCAATCTGTGATTTAAATGACTACACTATCTGTTTAATTTGTAAGAGATGAGGGTGTACTTTATCACACTCGTTCTCTTGTCTGTTCATATGCCAATTTGGGTGCGAATCTAAATTTGTATCTGTATATGATATCTGTATCTGTATCTGTATCTGTTCAGACGTCGTTTGGAAACTTGTATCCAACGACCTTTCTGTGATCTCTGAGCTCAACCCCTGTGGCAAGTTACTCGAGTCGGGCCGGCAAGGGCCTGGTCGATTAGATAACGAACCACGGTAGTCTGTTTTGGGATCTTTGGGTATTGAGACCCTTGATTCCGGGTATACTCGAGTATTACCATTTCTGATCTGATTGGAGTTCGGGCCCGGTAGGGGTATGTGAGGTGGAAGGAATCGGAGAAAGTGGAGTCTACAGTATTGGATACTCCTTTAATGTTGACGGAGTGTCAACTATTCTTTCGATCCAGCTTCGGTGACGCAAATGGGAATTTGGCTCCTGAGAGCCACCTGTACCTTCCTATTTGAATCATTGGTTTCTTTACTTTACATCTGGCAGGTGTACCCGATTTGTTAAATGTGAAATGCCATGATTTTCTGCTATATGTCTGGTACCTCATTGAGCGAGCTCACCCCTTTTTGTTCCTTTTGTTTTCCTTACAGGAATATAAACACTTTTGGGATTGGATTGGATAGTTGATTGCCAAGTTGAGCTAGAGTAGATATCTTTTGTATTGCTCATTGAATGAAACCCTTATGTCTATTGGGTTCATTTCTTTTAATTTGGCAAAACCGTACATGTATCAACTTTTGAATAACTTTTGTATGCCACTTTGGATTGTACATGCTTAATTCCAACATGTAACTATCTGCTTGATGGTCAGTTGAGTTTTGACGTGTCGGTTACTATTCATGGCCGACTCCGGTTCCATTTTTTTTTATTTGGACATTTTAACTTGTTTACGCGCGTTAGTATGTTCCGAAACGTCTTGGATCGATGTGAACTGAACCGTTAGTCCTGGCGAGAGCTGGGCGGGCAGTCCGCTAACCCCTTTGGTTCGCCCTAGGGGAAAGTGGGGCTGTCACATTAGTATAGTTTAGTTTATGGCTGTTGAGTTAGGGTTTGTGTAGTTGGATGTTAGAACAAGTTCTATGGTGCAAAAAAACAAATTAGATTAAGGATTATGGTTAGTATTTGGTGATTTTGGGCTGACTTGTGAAGGAATTTCGGACTACTCATAGACTGATATAAGTATGATTGTTAGGTATCAAATTGGTTAGGAAAAAACTTGCATAAGAATCATAAGAACGGACCGTACGGTTGTGGCGCGTAAAACCGGCAAATCTGGGAAACTAGGGCAGTTCAGGATCCGAACTTTGGCTTTGTTTTTCTCGATGTTACGTATGGATTCAGAAGTTCCTCAAAACATGAAAGTTGTAGCCTTGTAAGTCCTGACAATGCCTGTAAAATTTCAGGTCAATCGGATTAGTGTATCCTGAGTTATAGATGAAATACTCAGGCCTGTTTTGAATATCAGATTCTGTGCGTTTCTAGTTTAGCTTCTGACCGTGACTTTTTGGTTTTGATACCGTACGATCTGGGTGTTGACTCCTTCATAAGAAATGTAGATATTGGTTTTAGCTTCGAAACGGTATGAAGTGCGTCAAAATTCGAGTTTCGCACCTCCCGTTATGACCAAAACAAGATTGATCGTCAGAACTGCCTTTGAATCTGGACAGTTCTGACGGGTACTTTGGCACTCAATTTTTGTTCTGTTCTGAGTAGATTCAGGTCTTGGCCAAAACATCAAAGTTTTAGCCTTATGTCTCAGCTTTCTAATGCCTTTGGAATTTCCTGATTTGGATTTGTGAGCTGGGAATTACGGTCCAGCAAACATACCCTGTTCGTTACTCTAGAGTGCGAATTCCTGGAACGGTTTTCTACACTTTCGACCCATCTCTGTTCAAATCCGGAGTTAGGTGTCTTCATGAAAGTTATAGACTTTTCTCTTAGCTTCACAATGGTATGTCATGTACCTTGATCCGACACTCGTAGCTTCGATTAGGCTCAAAACAGTTTTGACGGCAAAATGGCTAGGCCGCCATTCCCGTTTCCGTATGCCGTTTCCGCACTCGTATGTGCCGATTTTGCCGTTTTGTTTGTTTTAGGCATATTAGTGGCCGTTTATGATATTATGTGACGTAATGTTCTATTTCAGACGGTGGTGAGCTAGGTGGAGCCGGTGGGGCCTACTAGCTACTCTTCGCGACGCGAATTTCGTCCTTTTGTTTTCCTTGTTCATTGAGAAAGTATTCAGGCCGCTCTTATGTGTTAGTTGCTTATGTATTTCGATATGTATGAAAAGGGTACCTAGGCGAGGGTGTACTTTATCGCACTCGACCTAAACCCTAATTTGCGCACATATTTGTACATGACATATGTATACGAATCATTTTGGAACTAAACCCCTTGAGCTTGTGGCTCGGGGTGACTTTTGAGTAAATTTTGTGAAGTTTGTGAGTTTTGGGCCCGGTCTCATGACCTAGATGGACAATTCGAGCCGGTTAGGGCTTGGTCGAAGTCAGTCCAACCTGGTTTGAGGTCACCAAGTTTGTGAATCCGGTTCACCGATTATGTGGACCAAGTTTGTGACCCGAGCTTGTGAACCAAGCTCAATTTCGTTCGTTCGAGCAAGTTTGTGAGGTGTCTGGCCAGAGAGGGTGATAAGGTGTACGGTGGGAGTACAAGTGAAGTTCTACGGACCATTATTTGTGGTCGACGGAGTGTCGGCAGGAGGTCACGCATGGCAAACGATCTGGCTTTGGAGCCACCTGTATCCTTATTATGTGATGTTACTTTTATGCTTTTGCTTTACTCTTACTGTGTAACTGTTGTTACGTGAAATTTACGCTTTTGCCCCTGTTTACTTACTAAGCATATAGCTTACCCCTTTCCTTTTGTTTTCCTTAGCAGGGGCCGACGCGGGGACTTTTGGCACATACACTAGTATAGTTAGGGTTTCTTGTAATAGTTGGACAATTAGGATGTTTGTTTTTGTTGTGGTGGTTTGTATAAGGACCCTTCTTAGGGTCTACTCTTTGGTTTTGGTTATAATTATAAGGATGTAATAGTATGAGCAGGTACTTTTGAAGAATGTAATTAGAACTTTTGGGGATTGTATATATTGTATATAATGCTCTTTCGATTTATCTAGTTTTATTACTTTAAGTTTTGAGTCCTGGCGCGAGCTAGGTAGGCGGCCCGCCGATACCCTTGGATTCGCCCTTGGGAGAAGTGGGGTTGTCACAGTTTCTCTTAAATGTCCAATGGCGAAAGTAAGGACATACATTTGGAAGTTATTCCTTGACAGTTTATGGAAGTTTAAGCATAATCACCTTAACTAACTTCTAATCTTGACATAACAAGGGATTCTAATCCCTAAGATTCTCTCACTTAATTTTTGAAGTAATTCTAATCTAACTTGTCTTTACTTTTACTTACTTTCTCGCACCATACAACCTAAATGATTGGTTTTATCACCTAATGGCCAGTTTTATATTTACTGCATTTGCTATATGGTCTGTTGTACTGCCTAACTTTGAAGTTATATGGTCAGTTGTATTGCCTAAACTAACATCTTTGAAGTCTGATTTTACCACTTAATTAACTTTCTTTTTACCTTCTTAACTTTGATTGTCAAGATAATAAAGTAAGTGATTATACTCAAGTGACTGCCAATTTCTAAGTTCCTGTGGGATTGACACCTATTATCCCTATATTCAATAAATGAACTGTGCACTTGTGAAAATAGAGTAAAAAGGTTTTAAAATTTGTAGTGTGTAAAAAGTCTTATCAAGTTTTTTGCACTGTTGTCGGGGATTTAGACTAAAGTATAACATTAGAGTTAAAGCAAGCTTTATTAATCTAGACTTTATCTTTATTGGGTTAATCTTATATTGTATTTATGTTTTAGTTGTTTATTTTGGTTATTTTAGGTACTAAGTTCTTCACCAAAAGCACAAATTGCCTTCAAGAATTAAACATGGCGAGAAGAGCAAGAAGACGTGTCCAGCAAGACCAAATTGAGGTCAAAATTATAGGTGAAATTTTCATCAAAATGGAAGAGCAAAGGGCAAGACTTTTGAGGGATTATACCTTGCCAAATGAATCGGAAGCACAAACAAGTATTGCAAGGCCAACAATTAATACAAACAACTTTGAAATCAAACCCTCATTCATCCAAATGGATCAACAAAATCAATTTGGAGGAAATGTAATGGAGGATCCTAACACTCATCTAACTAATATCATGGACTTATATGGTACAATCAAAATAAATGGAGTAAATGATGATGCAATTAAGTTAAGATTGTTTCCCTTTTCACTTTGTGACAAAGCGAAAGTATGGCTTAATTCTTATCCACCTAATATTTTCACTTCTTGGGGTGAGTTGACAAAAGCATTCTTAAATAAATATTTTAAAAAGGGCTAAATTTCATATGGATATTATAGGTTTTAGTCAATATAAAGGTGAGTCATTATATGAATCTTGGGAGTTGTCCCCACCATGGGCTCCTCGATTGGTTGGTCATTCAAACCTTCTATAATGGACTCAACTACCCAACTAAAATTAACATAGATGCTGCCGCCAATGGAGCTTTAATGAAAAAATCAATCGAAGATGCTCAAATTTTGATAGAGGAAATGGCCTCTAACAACTATTAATGGGCAAATGAAAGAGATAACTTAAGAACAGCGGCTAATATGTATGAAATTGACACTCAACTTTTTAAGTGCTAAATTGAAAAATATATTTAATTTCTCGAATGGATAACATTGAGAGGTTGTTAAGTAAATAAGGGAAAAATGGTTCAAATTCTCATGTAGGTGTTGCTTATTGTTCAACAGGTGGTGGTAATTATGATAGTATTACTTGTTTTCACATGAAGCAAGTTCATAATGTTAATAACTATAATTGGCCACCTCAAATAATTCTTTTTCAAACACTTCTAAGCTCGGTTGGAAGAATCATCCCAATTTAGGGTAGAGAGACTAATCGAATTCTCAAAAACCTATTAATCCACTCAATTTTCAAACAAGGTCACTTGAGTCATGTTTTTCAACTTTAGAGATCAATTTTGAAAATTATGTTCATGAAACAAAAGAAAAATTTGATGATGTTAAAATGAACATGAACAATATGATGATCATGATTAGGGATAAGCAAAACCAATTAAGCAATATTGGTAATTCCATTAATTTGAGGCCACTAGGTGAATTTTCAAGTAAAATCGAAGTAAATTCTAGAGAACATGTGAATGCAACTACTCTTAGGTGTGGTAAATAATAAAAGGATAATCACCTTGGTAAAAATAGAAAAATAACGAAAATAGGGATAAAAGCGAACAAGAAGGTAAAAAGGATCATGTTCCAAACGAATTTGACATGCCTTTTTCTCATATTTCTAATAAGATACTAACTCTATTTATTTTTCTGATAGGTTGAAGCAAAGCAATAAGGAGAAGGAATTTGAGAAATTTACTCAAATATTTATGCAAATTAGAATTAATATTCCTTTTATTGATGCTATCTTACAAATTCCCTCTTATGCCAAATTCTTAAAGGATATTATATCAAGAAAGAGGAAAATTGAAGATCATGAGACAATAGCATTAATGGAGGGTTGCTCGACATGCATTCAAAACAAGTTTTCAACGAAGTTTAAAGATCCGGGAAGTTTCACTAAACCTTGTACCACTGGACATTTGAATTTCACTAATACTTTATGTGATTTAGGTGCAGGTGTATCGTTGATGCCACTTTCAATTGCAAGGAAGCTTGATTTGAGAGAAATGAAGGATACAAATGTTACTCTTCAATTAACGGGTAGGTCAATAATGCGTCCGATTGGTGTAATTGAAAATGTCATCATTAAGGTGAAATCATTTTTCGTACCAGTAGAATTTATTGTACTTGATATGAAAGATGTGACGGCCCCACCTCCCCCTAGGGCGTACCCCAGGGTTCGGCGGACCGCCTGCCTAGCTCTCGCCGGGACTCAGTCGTTCACTACATTCCTCAAACAGATTACAATATAAATCTCAAAAATTACATCAAATTCTCCAATAATTACATGTTATAAGCGAAGCGGAAACGATTCCCCAAACTATACATCAAATGATTCCAAATCCAAACTGTACAAGATATATGCCATCCAGTCACGTGAATAAGTACTACAAGTCCTTCCTTCGCCTTGAGCCCTGTGGAGGGGAATAAAATAGTTTTGGGGTGAGCTAAAAGCTCAGCAAGTAACCAGTAAAATCAGTAATCAAATCGGTTTCACAATAGTTCATTTCAATGATGTCATAAATCAAACGATAAGTCAAGAAACAATTACAACATTTACAAGAAACCATACATGAAAAGGATACGTTCGTTCGTTCATTCGTTCATTCGTTCGTTCTCCTGTCATTCCCCTTTCCTTCATTCATTTGAAAATGCATTTTTCATTTGTCAATAAAACCCTCGTTCGTTCGTTCGTTCATTCAACCTTTCCTGGACATTGACCAGGCTCCACCAACCTCCACCAACCTACAAGGTAATACTCGAGTATACCAAACGTTCACCCAGGTCACCATATCGCCCGACCAAGTCCGCTTCTAGCTCGAGTCGATCGGTAACAAGGGGCAGTGGCCAGTTCAGCCAAAAGGCTTACATTCATGCACAAGTAACATTTCAATCGTTCCATCTTTGAAAATTTCACATTTATCGAGGTCGAGTGCGATAAAGTACACACTCGCCTAGAAAACTCATTTTGGAAATCATTGAAAGCACTTAACACGTTATCAAACAATAATACAAGTCATGAAGTCAAGAAAATACAACAAACAAGGAACACTCACATGCAAGCACGCATGATATGCAATCGAGTAAATAATGCAAGAAAACAGTTCAAAAGTAACTTTGGAAACAGTTTAGGGTCACTCACCTCCACGGCTCAGGAACCAACCATCATATATCATTGTCTTGCTCAAATCCAAGTCTTAGATCACAAACTCAATGCAATCAAGTCCTTTCAAAGTTCGGACAACACTTCCACTAAATTTGCTTACTTTTCCAGCCGTCAAGGCTTCATTATTTCCTCAGCCAGTCCCAAAGTCACACAAATAAATTCATTCAATAGCCGTTCAATAAGCTCCAAGTAGTACAAGTACAATTCAAGCTAGGGAAAAGTCCGGAAATGAAAGTTAAGTTCTAAACCATAAAAACAGTTTTGACATCAGTTTGCGGTTTTGGCACCACTGGCACTACGATTATCGGATGGAGGTGTAAGATACACCATTTCGAAGCTAAGAGATAGGGCTACAATGTTGAAGAAGGCTATTCAGTCCAGTTTCGAGTGTAACCAGGTCAAAAATGCAAGATACTACACCAGAACCGTAAAAATAGGTACACAAACCGCATTCTGGTTCAAACATCATAAGTCAGGCTCCCTAAGTCCAAATCAAGTGATTCCAAAGCCATACGAAAGTTAGGATACACGGCTACAATTCATCAGAAGACCTCAACAACCAATTCCGAAGTATTCCCAACCACAATAACCAATTACAGACGCAATTATCAAATTCGGGTAGAAACAGGGCAGCAGGGGTAATTCAGTCTTTTCACAAGCTACGTTGCTCCGATTGACCTGAAGTTTTGTAGGCATCTCTAAAATATCATTCCCTACAACTTTCATGTTTTAATCCAAGGCCAAATCATGCATTTTCATGGTCAAAAATGGAAAACTACACGAAAACAGAAATCTGGGTGCGAAACAGGTTTCATGGACAGTCAAGGGTATTTCGGTCATTTCACAAGATACAGTGCTAGGATCAATCTGAAATTTTTCAGGCAACTATTTTACACCATTGGCTACAACTTTCATGTTTTGGCCAAAATCTATTTCGGTAAGGAGCATGGTGAAAATTCATAGTCAGATTGGGTGAAATGACAACCCTGTTTGCTGAACTCCTACCTAGACCAGTCTGGGTATTTCCGACTTTTGACAAGCTACCGAGCTCAGATTGAGCTGAAATATTACAGGCAACTATAGAATTTTATTCTCTACAACTTTCATGTTTTAACCTAAGGCTAATTCGGCCTCTAGCATGCTCAAAAAAATTCGGACAGAACAGGCCTGTTTGGAACCCTAATCTGGAATTCATGCATTCAAGTGCTAATCTTCCACAAAACAACATCTAAAACAACTAAAAACCACTAATAAGCAATGAATTGAAGTAAAGAGGATGTTCTAGGCAAAATACCTTAAAACCACAAGAAAGGTAGTAGCTTGGAGCTTGCCCTTCAAAATCACTCCACTCAATCTTTTAATCTACCTTAGTAAACAACTTTGATGGAGGGTTTTGCAGAAATTTTGGTTAGAATTCAAGATTGGGCAAGAAATTGAAGAGCAAATGAAGGTTCTCTCTTGCTCACTCTCTTTCTTGTGTTCAGCCAACAAGCTAAAAAAAATGGAGAAGAATGAAGCTCCAAGATGGCTTTAAGATGACTTAGTCTTCACTTGGGTCAAGGGTTACTTTTCCTCCACCAATCAAATTTAAGCTTAGGAAGACCTTAGAAGCTTCAAGGTTACTAATATCTTACTTTGCTAAGTCTCACACTATGTGTCGCGCCCCACTTTTTGATGGTGTGAAAGTAGTGTGTGGGATATGTATGCGAAAAATGAAAATAAAAGGCCGTGGGATTGTGAAATTGCGACGGTTTGGCCAAAAAAAAATAGTTCAAAAAAGGGTTTTTTGAATGGAAAATGGAGTCGCCACTTGGTATAGAGTTAGGGTGTACCAAGAAAAGTTAGTTCTGCCAAATAAATACACATAACATATTGTAGCAACGAGATAAAGCAATCGATACAAAGAAATAAAGCAATAAAAGGGAAAAAAAGGGTTGGATCCCTCCCCTCGTGAATAGTGTCCCTAATAGGGTAAGGCAGACTCTACCCTAGGTAAACTATCATGGATGCATGCGGTATTGGCTCACTAATGCATCTAGACTCGATAGGTTTTAGGTCCCCGAGCCTTCAGACTTGGAAACCAAGGGTCATCAATCCCAAGGTTCTTTATCGATGGCTCGAGCGATTCCCCAGACATTGTTACGCACACATCGTGTCACGGCTACATGTCATGAGTGAATCTATAAAAAATCCTCAACCTTCGACTAAAAGCTAAAGGCTATGAACCCAAAGCTTAAAATGGAAGATTGAGTGACCCCTCGGATCATGCTACGCACACATCGTGTCGCGATCACAAGTCCAAGTGAGTCGCCCAAAATCCTAATAGGGTGGAGTGGCGTGACAATGTGACAGCCCCACCTTCCCCTAAGGCGAACCAAAGGGGTTAGCGGACTGCCTGCCCAGCTCTCGCCAGGACTAACGGTACAGTTTACGTCAATCTATTACGTTCCGGAACATATCATTGCGCGCAAACAAGTCAAAATTGTAAAATAAAAAAAACGAAAATCGAAGCCGAAATTTTTTCCAAACCACAGCCAAACATATACATACATTGAAAATCAACATTTACAAGCCAAACGGCCTACCAAAATATCCATCTAGTTCATACATATATCACTAGCCAATTACACACCAAACATTGGTGAAATCAAAACACTTAGGGTTTTCACCCTCAAGGAGCTATTCAAAATACATGTACAAAGCTCAACTTGTCATCCAACTATCACAATCTTTCCAAAATGTTCATTCTCCTGTAAGGAAAACAAATGACACGGAATGAGCTAAATCCCAGTGGTATACTGCTACATTAGCAACCAATAGCATATAGCATAACCAATCACTTAAAGTACACAAATGAGCAATGAAGCAAAACGGTAAAAGGATACGGTCGGCTCTCAAGAGCCCATTTCCACGCTCGCAATCTTGATCCAACCTCATTGACTCTCCGTCAATGTTAAAAGTACCAAACCGTAGACCATCCTTTACTTCCAATCCTTCCACCCAACATACCCCAACCGGGCCCGCACTCCATTTCAGTAGCTTTTGGTAATACTCGAGTATACCGGAACCGAGTCTCATTACTACAAGGTTCCTCAGTACAGTCCCCATGGCATGACAATTTTCACAACCAAGCCCTCGCCGGCTCGATCCAATTGACTACCAAACGGGGTTGAGCTCAGTGATACAGTAAATGTAACATCCCGAATATTAGGAGGTTGTCTGTGAAGAAAATATTAAAGTATATTTCTTCGGGTTTGATTTAAAACCTTATTTTGTTTTAAAAGACTAGAAACCCTAATGTTTTAATAAAAAAAAAACCCTAGTTTACTTGTGACTAAACGGATTCTTAAATCTCTCACATTTTACTAGAGATCCTAATGTTAATTATTGAAATTGTAAATTCCTCACGTTTTCTTAAAAATTTCCTTTATTTGAAAATTATTATTTATTAAGGCCCTACTACCCAATTGTTCAACAATAAGTGTAGATGAACCTGGAAATAGGGTTTTACACTTCGGTTTCAAGATTTGAGCAAAATTAGGGTTTTCGCGATTTTTCGCCGGATGAATTTTCGATACTGACCAAGGATCAATTTGGTGATTAAAAGTGACTTTTAAGTGAGAAATAATATGTGATTAGTAGCAATGATATAAGGTTAGTGAATGGGAAGTAAAAACCCTAATACGTGTGTTTTTAAGAAAAACGGCGCGAACCGGCGGGTCCCGCGCACTACCGGTTGAACGCACCACTTGACCACCACTTTCTTACCATACAAGCTTATTGACTTTTGAGCAAAATATCTTCTTGTTTGGCAGCTGCTTTGACCGAAAATTTGAGGCTAGAAAATAGCAAGGAAGAAAGAGAAAAATGAAAGGTGGTGGTCGCCACCCTAGAGTTTCTTGGCCAAGTGATTAACTAGCCTTCTTAAACCAATTTTCTGCACTTTCCTCTTCATTTTTCCAGCAGCTGGTCGACCAAGAGGGAGAGAGAAAGTGAGAGCAAGAAACAATTCCTTCTTCTTGATTCTAACCAACCAAGTGACAAATTAAATTTCTAAACCGATTAAACTTACCTTTGAGTGATTAGTTAGTGATTGTTGGTGAAATTTTGGAAAGAGAAAGCTTGGGCTACACTTGGTGAACTCTAATCAAGGTAAGGAAGATGATATCTCTAAATTTTACTTTCAATCTTGTTTAAATTAAGCTTAGTAACTTGATTTGTGGTGGAATCATGGATGCTATCATGTTTTGGAAGTTTTTCCCTTTTTATATGATGAACTAGGGTTTGAGGAATTTCTGCCCAATTTGGTGTATGATGCATATATGTTGTAATTAAGTTTATAGAAGGGGTTTTGGTAGTGATTGAAGTGAGAAATTAAGGAAGATTGCATTAAAAACTAAAAATTCCAGATTTCTGGAAATTCTTGCTTCCATTCTGTCCGGTTTTATAACTGTATGTTGGAGGCCGAATTGGCCTTAGGTCAAAGAATTAAAGTTGTAGAGAATGGTATTTTATAGGTACCTATAAAATTTCAGCTCAATCAGAGCAACGTAGGTCATGAAAAGTCCAAAATACCCTTACTGTTTTAAGTTTTTCCTCAGCAGTCCGTTTCTTCCGTTTGTCCAGTTTATTACGTTTTTTCACTAGAATGCGTACTGATTTAGCTTTTTACCAAAACATAAAAGTTGTGGTACTCTGACTTAGCTTTAAAATGCCTCTAAGAACACCTGAATCGGACTTGTGTACTCTGAGATATGACCATTACAGTGTAAGGCGGTTATCAGCCGACAAATTGGATTTTGGTTTTGTAATTTGAGGATTTGACTAAGCTACATTAGGAACTGGACTAAGTGACCTTCATGAACATTGTAGCCCTATATCTTAGCTTCGAAACAGCTTAGGTTGCGTCTCAATCCGATTAGTGTAGCCTCGGATATGTTATTTCCGCATTCATACGTCAAATCTGCCTTGTGCTAGATTGTATTTCTGCACTTGCTATTATTGTAATTCCTATTCTTATGATATTGTAAGCCTATGGAACGGCTTTTGACTTGAATTGCTGATATTTATGATGTTGGATTTTGGTTGAAGAAAAATAATGAAGCCTAAATGGCTGGAAATTAGGTAAACACAAAGGGCATGCTGCCCGAATTTTTACTCGAGGTCTAGAAAACTATCTTTGCAACTTGAGTATGAGTTAAAAGTGATTACTGCTTGAACCATCTAGGGTACTTAAGTCTTCTTGTCCCAAGATATATAAATAAGGACTTGGCCGAACTTGTACCCTTGAGAAATGAAATAATGATTGTTCAAAGTACGATTTCCTTGTACTTTCGACTCGCATGACCATTTCAAGTATAAATGTTACAAAGTTTTATCATTTAAAAAGTGAGCGAGTATTTCACGAGTATTCTCCAAGTGAATTTTCATTTCTTGATTCTTATTGAACGAAACGTCTAAGTTTCGAACTCTAATCATGTTTCAAAGTTCTCAAATTGAGTTTTATCGCAGATTTGGACTCCCAACTCGGAGTATAACCTGAAAGTGACCAGTAGCACTATATCTTTTGGGTGAGTGCTTTCAAATACCGAATTGAACTTGATACTTGAACTTGATACGTGACCAATCTGATTACATGTTATATACGTGAATTGTAAGGGCAAGAGTGTACTTTATCGCACTTGCCCTTACGTGATATACTTGTTTATTGTTGCAATTGACTTGATATACTTGATTATGATGCGCGCACTTCCTGGAATTCCAGAAACCCTGTGGCGAGTTACTCTAGTCGAGCCGGCAAGGGCTTGGTCGATTGGGTAACGAACCCTGGGTCTCTTGTATTGTCGAGTGGAGTGATATCTCCTCGACTAATCGGTATACTCGAGTATTACCACCCGTGTTCTTGAGGATTTTGGGCCCAGCTGGGGGTTGAACGGTGGACGGAGAGTCGTTTAAGTGGTGTTCTACTGGATTGGTCACTTACTTGAAAGTTGACGGAGTGTCAACTACTATGTGATCAAGCCCTGATGATGAATGGAAGTTGGCTCCTGAGAGCCATCCGTATCCTTATGCTTTGGAATGATTATTGTTTCTTTTGAAAAACTTCTACACTCGCTCATTTTAAGATTGTTACTTGACGTGTTATTGCTCACATTTATGAACTCTTCATGCTCGTTACTTTGCTATATCAAAAACTTGTACTTATAAATAATGGTCAATTTGCTATTTCGAACCTCACTGGGCTTTTAGCTCATTCCACTCCATTTGTTTTCCTTTCAGGGGTACGAGCGAGGTGTGAGTTATGTAAAGTCTAGCATAGACTAGTTGTTTGATTTTTGACTTGTACTCGCGCTATTCCTCGGATGGAACATGTTGTACTTGGATTGTATACGTTTTGAACTAGTTTGGTGTATTGAGACTTTGTACCTCGATTTCTATCAATGTAAATTATAAGCTTGAATTGGGAATGTTATTTATGGTTCATGGATGTGTGTACATGACTCGTTTGAGATAGGGAGTGAGTCCTGGCGAGAGCTGGGCAGGCGGTCTGCCGAACCCTTTGGTACGCCTTAGGGGGAGGTGGGGTCGTCACAGTAAAGCCGTTGGACAATCGTCCCAAACGACACCAATTCAGTTTCCATACATGGAATTCAGTATCTCATATAACAAATGCAGTATTTCAGTAAAACGGTAAATAGCTATAAAGGAAATTACAAGGGGTGAGGGCGGTCAAGTACACCCCCACCTCAATCATTTCCAATAACCAAATAAGCCTTCAAGGCAACAATTCACATAGCACGAAGTCACATTGTAACAAATAAGTGAGTAGTATACTCACCAACCAAGTAAATGGTGTTTCATGCACCACGATCACCAAGACGTCGTGAGCTACCGTCACGCCCTAGAACATGTAACACAACCCAATAGGGTTTTATAAACATATACAAGCATGATAGCAAACCAGAAATTAAGAGAGGGCTTTAACTTAAGCCTTGATAAGAAAACTGGATTTGACCTCGTAATGCGGTAATGGCACAACTCTCAATACAATTATCGGATGGGGGTGTAAGACCCACCATTTCGAAGCTAAGAACCAGGGCTACAACAATGTAGAAGGCCACTCAGTCCAAATCTTAGCACAACTAGGTCAAAAATGCAGAATACCAAACCAGAACCGTAATTGCAGGTTCACAAATCACACAATGCTGTAATTGGTCTAACTCAGTCTACACAGGTCCAAATGCCGAAATTCCAAAGGCATATGATAGCTAGGACATCAAGCTACATTTCATCAGAAGACACCAACAACAAAATCCAAACCAATCCCATCCAAAACAGTCAATTACAAGTGCAGTTTTCACATTCTGATCAACCCAGAACAGCAACAGTAAAATCGACATATCTCACTCTACACTAGTCCAAATGACCTGAAAATTTACAGGCACCTCACACACATCAATACCTACAACTTTCATGTTTTGAGTAAAGACCAATTCGGCCTCTAACGCTATGATCCAAAACCGGACAGAAAAGGGGGTTGAAAAACCCTAACTTTTCTCATTTCACTCCAAACCCAAAATTGGTTGCATTTATCACTAATTCACACCTACTAGAGTCTTTATAGACTATTGCCAATCATCAAAGATAGCCACAACATCACATTCATATTAAACCAGAAAATTCCTCAAAAATATAAAAACTTCACCAAATCAACTCAAACCAAGAAATAAATCACATAATCCACCACTTTGGCTCCCATTAGGCACAATTTAAACATCATTAAGTATAGGAGGAAGTTTAAGCTTCACTTACCTAGTAAACAAGAGAGAGGGAGTTGTAGGACACCTTAGCTCTCCAAGAAAACTTCACTAATCAACTTACTAGCACCTAATGGAAGGATTTTATGGAGTAGAAACACAATCAAGCAAATATTTTGGGTGATTTGCACCAATTGGTACCTAAAACTTGAAGAATTTTCCTTCCTTCTTGAGCTTAGGAGAGCCGGCCACCAAGGAGAAAGAAAATGGTGAATTTTGGTGATTTTTGGAGATATTTACTCAATGTGGTCAAGAGTCAAAAAGCATGAATAGTGTTCACCAAGTCCAACCAATGGCTATGTGACACTTGTCACTTCCATAAATGCATTCCTATCTCTTCTTTTCCTCTCACATCAATCACTTTTTTAGTGGATTTTGTGTATTTTGACAGTTTTGACACATTTTCGTATTTCGGCTATAACTTGAGCTACAATGATCGGATTGGGATGATTCTTGAATCCATTTGAAGATAAGAGATAGATATACAACTTTGGTGAAGACATCTGAATCCAGTTTGAAGGTTTTCCAGGTCAAAAAGCCGAAGTACAGAGTCAATTGCTATTGGTCGAAACTGGAACAAGGCATGGAGCAGGCAAGGGTATTTCAGTCATATCTCAGCCTACACAGATCCAAATGAGGTGATTCTTGATGCATTGGAAAGCTAACTCAAAAGGCTACAACTTTCGTGTTTTATACATGAGCTGGTTCAGCCTCTAACATCAAGAAAAGATCGGTTGAAGTTGGGCCAAAAACAGAGCAAGTGATCCACACTCGGATCCACTATTCATCCGAACCCTCGGCTGTTTCTGGGTTAATGGAACCGAGCTCGGATCCATACGGATCCGAGGCACTGTAGCAGCTCGGATCACTGTAGCAGCCCAGATTTACTGTAGC
Source organism: Coffea arabica (assembly GCF_036785885.1). NCBI lineage: Eukaryota > Viridiplantae > Streptophyta > Magnoliopsida > Gentianales > Rubiaceae > Coffea > Coffea arabica. The sequence continues at coordinate 53,174,020 of NC_092324.1, forward strand.
AATCCGGCCGGATTTGTGGCCGGATTCCTGGCCGGATTGTGGTCAGAGAAGTCTGCTTTTTACGCGGAAAACTCAATTTCACCTCCACCAACTCACATGGGATGCTAGACATGTGAGAAACATTACCAGCTGTAAGGAGAAAGTGTAAAGCTTCATTCCTTGACCATTTTCATCATTAAAAAGAGCCAAATTCATTGCAAGAAAAGGGAGAGAGGAGATAGAGCAAAAAAAAAGAGGAGTTCATAGCAGAAAAATAGAGAGTGAGCTACGGGAGAAAGCTTGAACCTGCAGAAATGTAGCTCTTTCATCTTCCTAGTGTTAGTTTAGCTTAGTATAGAGTAGTGTAGCTTTTTCATTCTTGTTTATTATCTAGATTAGGATGAAGATGAAGGATGAAGAAGGCAAGGAAGAAAGCTCATGTGACAAGGGTTGTATTCCTTCCAAATTCTTTATCTTTTGTACTTGATTCCAAGTTTAGTTAATATACAAGTTCTGGATTTTGTGTTTAATATGTGTCTCTAAAGTTTAAGCCTTGGGTTTGGCTGAACTTTCTATAATTGTTAGTGTTTATTATTTGGTTATTTGACTGCTATGATTTGAGCAAGTTATTTAGCACTTTAGCTTCTTAAATCATGATTAATCTGGTACCATTGATTGTGATTATCTAAGGTGTTGTTTCTGCAATGAAAATTGAGATTTAACACTAGTTCAAGAAGTGCTAAACATAGGGAGTACACTCACGAAAGTAGAGGTGCACTTATGTGGTTTTTAGTGATTCATATCATGTAATTTCATTGAAGAAATGAACTTGTAATTAATTTCATAACCATGAAAATATGTATGGATTAGTTATGAGTATAGTTGATTCACTACGAAAGTAGGTTTCACATGTTTAAGGAAATTACACCATAACTAGCCTAGATGTAGTATTCAATGATCCAAATATAGCACTTGCATGAGTAGTTAGGGATACCACAACCTAAGGAGCTTTTATTTGTTATTTTATATAATTTCAGTAGGTTAAATTTGTTATAATTCATTGATAGTCTAAATAATAGAGAAGCTTTAGTAATACCGGTAATTGTTCACTCTTCCCTGTGGGATCGACCCGATATATACCCTAAACTACTAGTTGACCTGTATACTTGCAGTGAACGGGTGTAATTCGGTATTTTTTAGCTTGCACGTATGTAAAATACCCGTCAACACCTTTCTTCATACTTGAATTATGGACTTCAAATCCTATTCTTATGGCCTCGATTTCCATGAGTTTGAACTCTAATGAGGGAGTCTTTTGACTAGAGTAATTCTTGGTGAATTTCACTAGTTTTATACTTGAACCTTGGAACCTTAACCTTGACATTTACTATGATGAGTGGAGTTTGGATGAGATTTGGCTCCATTAGTTTGAAAAATATGAATGCTCTTTATGTTTTAAAGTTCGGAGATGAGATTAGAAGTTTCGAGGGATGAAAACCATTTATCCTTTTCCTTGATTTTCATGCCAAAAGTGAAAACAGTACTTTCTTTTGAAATTAAGATTTCTTTCCACGACTTGAATAAAAAATGACTTCGAGCTCTCTTTGAGCATTATTTCAACGATTTAGCGAGAAAAGTTACTTTAACTTGACTCGAACTTGTGACCTTGAGAGTGGTTAGTGAGAAAATGTCTTTCTTATTAACTTTGATCGAGCACCTAGGTAATTGTGAGTGTACATATCTCATGTGGTCACGAAAACGCCGAAGAGCTCGTCTGACTTCTCGCTTCACTCTTATTTTGCCCTTGACTTGTGGTGAGTGTCAAGTGCATATTAAATGTTAATGTGTTTGAAATGATATGTGTACAAGTGCTATATATGATATATGAACTTGCCGAGACGAGAGTTTACTTTATCGCCCTTGTCCTCTCTCTCTCCTGATTACATGATACTTGTTAAATGAATATATATGACTTGCACTTGTACATGAACATGTTTTAAGTCGTGAGCACTGAGCGGCTAGAAGTATCACGCCCTATTTGGGTGGGAGGTACCGCTCATCCCGACTCAGTGTTATGACCGATTCAAAGTTGATTGGAGTGTTGTCTTGTCGACCAAATGTGCTTGTGGGGACGCCCCAACCCATTGGCTAACCTTGTAACTCGAGCCGGCAAGGGCTTGGTCGAGAAGCTTGGTGAACCTTGGAAAATATTATAGTTTGATCTTTTGAGATCTCGCTTGGCATACTCGATGAGTATCACCACTTCATACATGTTTGGTTATAGATCCAAGTGGGTGTTATATTAGATGGAGAAAGTAAGTGGAGCACTATAGTCGTGTTACAACTTGGGTTGACGGAGGGTCAACCCCAGATGGCTCAAATTGATCGAGACGTGAAAATTACTCCTGAGAGCTCCTGCATCCTCCTTTTGTGTTTATTTCCAACTTGTGCACTAAAATGAAACTTCATGTTTAAAGTTGCTTTCAAATATATTATTTGATTGGTTGGTACTACGTGCTTGCTTGTTTAAGTTTTCTTGGCCTCAGTGAGCTTTCGCTCATCCCTTTAAGTTTGTTTTCCTTAACAGGTTTTGGAGGTGGATTGGAGTATCTAGACTAGCGATTTGGTGGAAGCTAATATATTTTGTATGAATTTGGTGACTCTTAAAGTGTAACTTTTGTTACTCTTTGTTAGTGGATTGTAATTATAATGATTAACCTTAGAAGTTGTGATTTGTTTATTTGAAGTACTTTTATTTAAGTCGTTGGATGTTTTGTGACTTTATATTAAACTTGAACGGGTGCGTGAGTCCTGACGAAAGTTGGGCAGGCGTTCTGCTGATACCCTAGGGAGAGGTGGGGGCGTCACAGGTAAATTGTCCGTCAAAATGCCATGCCAGTAAGAGTCGCAACACTTAACTCATCCATCAGTCACACCGGAGCTTGTAGGATACCCTCCAAATTGACGCCTTCCCGCTTGAAAATCAATGATAGGAAACGTGGAAACCCCAACTTATAGGAAGTCGGACTTCGATGGGTGGCCGTCTTATGTTGCTAATTATGATATTCGGCAGTGGAATACGAGCATAAGGAGACTCCTGGTTATGGAACATATGATCCATGGAGTAGATATCGCTATGTCAAACCTCTCCTTGACCGTTCTTCTTGGGAATCACATTGTGAGTCATGACATACATAATGAGGCGATGCCGATAGTTGAACATTGTGCAAGGATGGTCTCTTTCCTCGATGAACGAAAAGGTTGGTATTGGAGACCAAACCTTGTCATGGCATTTGAAGGGTCCCAATACTTGTTGGGCAAAGTAAATCGCTTCTTCAAATCAATGACCAGTCCTTGATTGTTGCACCCAAGTATTCGAGCAATTATGACTCGAGTGATGGTCAACCTTCTCCCTCGAACAAAGGATCGAATCTCTTTTCCACTATGACCCTTTTTGTTGTCGATATTGGCATAGAACTCTCAGACCAAATCGGGATATATGTGCTGAGGGAGAGTGAGAATAGGTGCCTAACCTAATAGCTCAAAAGCCTCCGTAATTTGGTAGACGGCATCAATGTCCGGAGCTATGTGCATCTCGTAGATCAACTCCATGTGCTTACGCTCCTCGAACCAATCTTGATTATCTTTAGAAGTGAATCGTTCAACATCCTAGTTCGGAGGAGGTGGTCATCTAGATGTGCCTCTTCGCAATCTCCTTTGTTGAGGCATCGGAGATGGTGTCCTCTCAACCTCTTCTTCACTAGAAGACTCATGAATAATAACTCGACCTCTTCTTACCATGGTGTCTAAAAATAGAAAAACCATTAAGTTTCTCTACACCTTTCTAAAGTTTAACACACACTCATATTATATAAGAATTAAATCCTATAAAACACCTAATAGAAGACACTTTCCATTTATAGTAACCGTAGGCATTTTATAGAATTATCATTCATGTATAAGGATTAAAATTGGTACCAATAACTACAAATACACATCTCTCTATTATAAAAAATTAACTAAATATTCAATAATGTCAGATATTATGACATGAGAGACATGTCATTAAAATTGCCAAAAATTTGCCAAAATCACCAATTTATCAAAATTGGCAACAAATATGTTCCAATTAATGAAATTAGCAATAATCAAGTTTATAACAATATTTAATTAGCAACAATAATGCCCATTTAGTTATAAACATGATTAAACAAAAATTATCCCCATAAATCACAAAATTCATCAAAATTACTCTCTATTCACAATGTACATGCTAAAACATCATCAACTAACCATTTTTAAACATAAACATCCATCAAAAGGGGCTCAATAACAATCCAAGATAATTTTCTCATTTTATCCAAATATAGACAACTAATTATTCATCAATTTACTACATTTAAACATATAAACATGATTAAACAACCTTAATAAGCATATTGGAGGCCAAAAATATAAATAAATATCATCAAATATTTGAAATTAAAAGATGTCAGAAAGCTCAGGAAATTGAAAAATATCAACTTCTAAAATACGAAAATTTGATGAAGAAACTTACCTCAATCACGTAGAAGCATGTTTGGTGATGCTAATGATGCAAAAGCCCTATGAAATACCCTCTAATTGACCCCCAATTGCTTGGATAAAAGTTGAGAAACCCTAACCTTCAATCTCCTTAAAACTGATTTTTGAGATGTTTTTGTTAGATTTTAATCGGTTCAAAAGTCTCTATGAAGGTTAAATGATGTTGTTTTGATGATTTCTTGCAAGGAAATGGAGTAAAAGAGTGAATTTGTGAAGAGAGTGTGTGTGAGTGTAGAAAACACGGGTGTAAGAAAGGATGAACAAATGGAAATCTGGCCTGCGTTTTCTATGTTTCAAAAGAGGAAGAGGAAAACGAGGGCTAAAACGTGGGGGAGGGGGTGCATTTTTGGATAGACACTTGCAGAATCTAAAACACAGACAATAAAAAAGCGGTCTTGGTCGCGTTTTCTCAGCCCGCGTTTTATGTTTGTGATCCAGGCTAAAAACGTGAGGTGAAACGCAGGCGCAGTCGCGTTTTAGGTCTCGTTTTGCTAAAAACTTTTGTAGATCATCTAAAACATGACCCATAAACGCGGGACTTGTCCACGTTTTCAGTGGTGCGTTTTGCAATTCTGCACTTTTAGTTCAGAAATTCTGCACTTATTCTAAAAATTGCGCTCTTGACCCCAATTTTCCAAAATACACCCTAGATCATTTCTTTGTCAAAATAAACAATTCATACATATGTACAATGATCTAAACATACACTCTAACACTTTTCAACGCATCAAAAATCACAATTACTCAATTTGAGATGTTGAGATCTTTGATCAAAGGTCGCTTTTTCACCTCATTTGGTCACTTTTTGCTTTTATTTCCAATACCTACAAATGAAAAACAACAAAATAACTCAAACACATAATTTAAACTTAAAATCACAAAAAATTAACATAAAGTACTAAAACATTGGGTTGCCTCTCAACAAGCACTTTTGTTTATAGTCGCTGGCTCGACTACTTTGCCTCATTTCTCAAGGAGGCTTTGTTAATGAATAATCCACCATTTTAGGTCATGGTGGATCATTAAAAGGTGACTTTATAACAAAAGCCACATAATCGAATGATAAGAGAGATGAAAGTGACTTACCTATCTCAAGTGATTCATAGATATTATCTTGAATGTGTATCACTTGAGAACTCACCAAAGGAATGTCTGCATGGTTTTCTTGGGCAACAATACCTTTAGAATCTATACTCTTAATACATTCCTCAAGAGGGCTGAAAATGAGTTATTAAGGCTCACCTCTTAAGGTTCAAGGTTAGTTCCAAAGGTACTATCGTGTGAAATGGATATTTTTTCATTAACACAATTGAGATTCATCATTTTCATCAAAAGGCAATCCACTTCACTTGCAACATGCTCACCATTCATGCTAGGGTCAACTTGCATATCATTAGAAGAAATAACTCCACACAATGCATATAATTGTTCTTGTATTCTATAAGAGTGAGAAGTTAATTCATTTAATCTTTCCTCAACCCCATAAAAATGGTCGGAGGTTACATTTGCTAGTTTTTCTATAGCTAATTCCCAAGATGGCTTAGAATCGTTAGCTAGTGATTCACTTTCTAATTGCTAAGATGAAGGCGTATTAACTAACTTTTCTATTGCCAATTCTCAAGATGGTTTAGATTCAATTTGGATACATTTTATTTGGTAATCATAAAAACATGGAGAATCACTATATGCACATTGATTATTCCAACCATAAGCATAAGAATTGCTCCGATTAGGGTTGCATTGATCAAAACAAGAATTATAATGCTCAAATTCACCATAATAATCCACATTTTGTACTTGCATACATGTACGAGTAGCATGATAACCTCCACACAAGTCACAGATCATATGATTAGAATTAAAAATATTAACATTCCTTTTTTGCTCAATTTCATACATAATGGTGTTCATTTGAACTTTTAACGTTATAATATCAAGTTTAGCCTTTAAGCACCTCAAACCATCTTCAAATGACATACCTTCAGTAATTTTTTGGTTATCTCGATTCAAGGAGTTTTGTACATAGTAACCATCTATTGCCGATCTTCCTTCTCTCATGCATTGTCTCCTCATATTTTCTACTCTCCTTGAACTCCTAAACATGTTTTCAAAGTAACTCAAAAACACGTTTAGTCAAGAAGAATAGGTGACTCTAAACATATAAAAAAAAACTTACACAAAGACTCAAAAAGACACTAAAAAAAATTAAGACACTAGACACAACAAACACAAGAAAAACAAAGTAAAAATGTCTAAATTAATAAAGTTGTTCTTGGCACCGATATTGACAAATCTTTCCCCGCAACGGCGCCAAAAAACTTGACGTGCGTAGGGTATACATATACAATTAACTCATCCACAATCAAGTTTTCTATTTATAAATCCTAAATACCCCACACGCGATTTATCACAAGTATACGAATCATGAGCGACTATAGGATATTAAGAGTCGATCCCACAGCAAAGATTTCAAGTACCGGTGTTTTTCGAACTCCTTTATTATCTAAACTATCATAAATATAAAAGTAATGAAAATAACACTAGAAAGCTCCTAAAGATATGGAATTCTTTACTACTCTTGCAAATGTGATTACAGATTAAGTGAATGCTATTATCTTGGCTAGTTATGGCGTAATTTCCTAATGTATTCACACTACTCTCGTAGTGAATCAACTATACTTGTAACTAAGCCATACCTACTCTCGTGATTATGAAATTAACTACAAGTTCATTCCTTCTATGAAATTACATGAAACAAGTCACTAAAGCCACATAGTTGCTCCTCTACTCTCGTGAGTGAACTCCCCAGGTTTATCACTTCTTTGAACTAGTGTTAAATTTCAATTCTCATTGCAAACTTAACACCTTAAGATGATCACAATTAATGGCCGGTTAATCATGATTAGAAAAGCAAAAGTGATAAATAACTTGCTCAAAATAATATCATAAAATAACCAAGTAAACATCACAAACAAGACATAGAAAGTTCATCTATAACTCTAGGCATAAACTTTAACTAAACATGAAGAACAAGAAAGAAAAGATCCATACTTGTGTTATAACTAAACATAAGATGCAATACAAGAAATAAAGTGATAGGAGAAATGTCACCCATGTCACTTGAGCTCCATGCTCTCCATCTTCATCCTTCACTTCATCTAAGTTTAGCTACAAATACAAGAAGAATAAACTACACTAACTCTAACTATACTATACTATACTAATGAACTAACCAAAACTAGTGAACACTACATTTTTGCGAAGTTTTTCTAACTTTCCAAAGTTGTGAAAATGTTCTCCAAAGGCCTCTATTTATAGACAATTCAAGAGCCAAATGAGTTGTCTCTAATTGTCATTTTTGACTCTTGAAACTCTCCAAGATTGCTTCAAAAAGTTTCCATGCTTATTTGATCATTTCCAGCCGGAATCTTTGCGGAAAAAATGATCAAAAAGGTTGTGTGAAAAGAGCACAAGTTGCAGCGCAAGTTGCATCCGAAATCTACTAAAATGCGAGTAGGAAATGCGGCCCATGCCCGCGTTTTGGCCCCCTCCCCCCGTTTTACTCTTTGCAGGTTTGCACTTTTCTGGGCAGAATTCATCCTTGCTCTATTTTTTGTTCAATTTCAACTGATATTTTATTGATGTTAGAGGCTGAACTAACTCTTATGTAAAACATAAAAGTTGTAGCACTTTGCATTGGCTTTCCAGTGCATCAAGAATCATCCAATATGGAGTTCTGTGGACCAAGCAATGACCAAAATACCCTTGACTGGTCAGAACCTTGTTTTAGCTTTCGACCATGAACATGCACTTCTGTATTTCGACTTTTTGACCATGAAAACTACTGAACTGGACTTCGATGTCTTCATACCAAACGTAGATCTATCTCTTAAATTCAAAATAGTTCAAGAATCACCTCAATCCAATGCTTGTAGCTCAAGATATAGTTGAAATATCATAAGGTGTTGAAACTGTCTTCACTTGCATTTCTTCCTTTGAATGTTTTGCACTTCATGTCTTCTTTAAACGACTTCAAATCATCAATAATCATCCAATTCTCTTCTCAATTCATTCCATTTGATGATTGAATCCTTAAACCTACAAAAACATGAAGTTTTTACCATTAAAATTCATAGAAATGCAATTTTCACACTTTAAACCACAAAATGCATACTTTCACTAGATTCCTAGTTAATTAGCTATAAAAGTGGTTAAAACACACCAAAACTAACTAATAAAATACATTTAAAACACGTAAATATATACTTGTCAGAAATCTCAAGTACTTCTTGGGAATTGAAGTGACAAGTTCGGCACAAGGCATCCTCATATCTCAAAAGAAGTATGTGCTAGATCTTTTGGCAGAAGTTGGGCTTTTAGACTGTAAACCTACTGATACGCCGATTATGTAGAACCACAGGTTGGGAGAATTTCCAAATCAGAAGCCGACTGATAAAGAGAGATATCAGAGATTGGTCGGTAAGCTGATCTACCTGTCACATACTCGGCTTGATATTGCCTATGCTGTCAGTGTGGTCAGTTGATTTATGCATTCACCTAGTAATCAACACATGGAAGCTGTGATGAGGATCCTTCGATATTTAAAAGGGTCTCTAGGGAAAAGTCTCCTATTTTCCAAGAGCGGCACTCTCTATGTTGAAGGTTATACTGATGCCGATTGGGCAGGAGATGCCACCGATCGAAAGTCAACCTCAGGCGACTTTACATTTGTTGGTGGTAATCTGGTTACTTGGAGAAGCAAGAGAAAAAGGTGGTAGCATTATCGAGTGCAGAAATTGAATTTAGAGGCATGGCTAAAGGAGTGTGTGAACTTCTGTGGCTTAAGAGGCCGATGGCCGATATCGGCTTTGCTTCTCAGTTAGAGATGAACTTATTCTGTGATAACAAAGCTGCTATCGATATCAGCCATAATCCGGTTCAACATGATCGTACTAAGCATATTGAGGTCGATCGATACTTCATCAAGAAGAACCTTGAAGAAAGAGTGATATGGTTTTCCGTTCGTGAAGTCAGAAGATCAGCTAGCCAATATACTCGCAAAAGCTATGCCGACTAAGATTTTCAACAACTCATTAGGCAAGTTGGGGATGTACAATAGTTATGCACCAACTTGAGGGGGAGTATTGGATTGAGTTGTAGTAGTTGGTAGGTGAGGTTGTAAATATCCTATTAGGAGTTAATGTGTATCAATTAAGGATTTGATAGGTATTAGTAGTTGGTAGTTGGTAGGAATCTAATTACTACTCTTGTGTAATCCTATAAATAAGCACTTGTATCTTTGTATATAGATAAGTGAAATACATGGAAAACTTCCCCAATCTCTCTCTCTCTCACTCTAAAAGCCTCTCTTCTTAACAAAAGCTACAAGGGATGACAGTCAAAGGCTCTACGTTCATAAAGGGAAGAACCACAGAGCCAATCAGATGCCAAGTTGTCCGAAGCTTCTAATTTTAGTGATAAAGATGAATTTAACTTTGATGCAAGTGTTGAGCCGCAAGGTTTGACCTTGTGTGGCAAAATTCTTCATCCCACATCAGATGCTGCGTAAGGAAGTTTTCTTCCTTTCATCCCACATCAAACAATGGCAAGGAAAAGTCGGCTGCTGAAGGTTATAAATAAGGAAGCCTATTGAAGGAATTAATTGCACCACTCAAGAGAGTTATATGGGCTATTAGGTTCTTGAGTCATCTAACCCATTTAGTCAAATATTTTAGGCTCTCTTGTATTGTGTTTAGGAATATTTCCTAAACCTTTTATAAGTGCCTTTTGGCCTAGGAACCACTTTCCTACGGCTTTTGTATTTCTTCTTCATAGTAGAAATATTGCTCCTTCTTTGCCCGTGGACGTATGTCAATTTGACCGAACCACGTAAATCTTCTGTGTCTTTTATTTGCTTTGTTATCCGTCTTTATATGGTCGGTTTTACCGCCTAATTATTATATGGCTGGTATCTACCGCCTATCTATTATATGGTCGGTTATACCGCCTACTTTTATTCTAACTTTAGTTTGTTTATTCTTGGGCCGGTCCTAACAAACTGGTATCAGAGCTGGTTGATATATTTTGCAAGACAGGTTCATCTCGTGGGGCCTGTTCATCTCATGGGGTCCGTCCATCCTGCGGGGCCCACTCATCCTGCGGGATCCATTTATTCGTGGGGCCTGTTCACTTTGTGGGGTCCGTTATCCCGTGGGGCCCGCTTATCCTGTGGGGCCCGCTCACAAGACTTGCATATTTGTTTTGCCAGTTTTTTGAGACAAACTTCAGCTTACAGATTTTGTGGCAACAATGACGATAACAAAGACGGTTGTCGAGAAATTCGACAGAAATGTCAACTTCGGCATGTGGCAGCTCAAGATGGAGGCCATTCTTGTTCAAAACGGAGTTGATCTAGCGATTCATGGAATCGAGAACAAAACAGAAGATGTAAAGGATGCGGATTTCACTGATATGGATAAGAATGCTAGATCCAGTATAATTTTGAATCTCTCCGATGAGGTATTGCGTGAGGTAGCAACGGAGAATTCGGCCAAGGCTATGTGGGATAAATTGAAAGCTTTGTATATGAAGAAGACAGTCGAGAATCGGCTATATTTGAAGCAGAGTTTGTATATGCTTCGGATGTCTGAAGGTACATCTATACTCTCCCATCTTGATAAATTTGATTCCATTATTATGGATTTGGAGAATATAGATTCGCAAATTGATGATGAAGATCAGGCCCTATTACTTTTGTGTTCCCTTCTCCAGTCCTTTAAGTATTTCCGTGACACTATGATTTATAGAAAGGAAACAATTTCATATCGAGAAATTAAATCTGCACTAAAATCTAAAGAGCATATAGATAGGGATATTATTGGGGAAACTAGTGGGAGTTAAGCCGATGGCTTGTTTGTTCGGGGTAGATTTGAAAAGAGAAGCCCAGAAAATAGAAATAGATCCAAATTCAGACATAAAAATGTGGTGTGCAACTATTGTAAAAAGAAGGGCCATCTTATCTCTGATTGCTTTAAATTGAAAAATAAAGAAAAGCAAAAGGAGAAAAGGAGTGAAACCACCGAGGCTAGTATTGCCGTTGATGAGAATGATGGAACTATTTTCTGTGCAACAGAAAATAATTTTAGATCTAACAATGAGTGGATTTTAGATTCGGGTTGTTCATATCATATGTGTCCCAATAAGGACTGGTTTTCAACATATGAATCAACTGAAGGTGGAGTTGTCTTAATGGGCAACAACGCTGTTTGTAAAGTTGTTGGCAAAGGCACAATCCGGATTAAAATGTACGATGGTATTGTAAGGACGCTCACAAATGTTAGACATGTTCCAGATTTGAAAAAAAATCTCATCTCTTTGGGCACTCTTGAGTCTATTGGGTGCAGGTATTCAGGTGGAGATGGAGTTCTCAAAATCACTCGAGGAGCTCTTGTTGTTATGAAGGCACACAGATCTGGTACTTTGTATATTTTGCAGGGATCTACTGTTACAGGTGCTGCTGTTGTTTCAACATCATCTTTATCAGATACAGACATCACCAAATTATGGCATATGCATTTGGGGCATATGAGCGAAAAAGACTTGAGCATATTGAGCAAAAGAGGACTTCTGTGTGGACAAAGTACCGGTCCATTGAAATTCTGTGAACATTGTATTTTTGGAAAGCAGAAAAGAGTCAGCTTTAGTTCCCCAGCAATTCACAAGACAAAAAGTACTCTTGATTACATTCATTCGGATCTATGGGGTCCTTCTCATGCTCCTTCTAAAGGTGGTGCCAGGTACATGTTGACTTTCATTGATGATTATTCAAGGAAAGTTTGGGTCTATTTTCTTAAGCATAAAAATGATGTTTTCTTAACTTTCAAGCAATGGAAAGTTTTGATTGAGAAACAAACAGGAAAACATGTTAAGCGGTTGAGAACAGATAATGGCATGGAATTTTGTGGAGGTGAATTTAATGAATTTTACAAAAATGAAGGAATTGTTCGACATCACACCGTCAGGATGACGACTCAACAAAATGGTGTGGCTGAACGTATGAACAGAACGCTTTTGGAGAGAGTAAGATGTATGATCTCTAATGCAGGGTTGACAAACGACTTTTGGGCAGAAGCAATCAATATGGCATGTTATGTTGTCAACCGTTCTCCTTCTGCATCTCTTGATTTCAAAACTCCTGAGGAAGTTTGGTCAGGTACTCTTGCTGATTACTCCAATTTAAAAGTTTTTGGGTGTCCAGCATACATGCACGTGAATGATGGAAAATTGGAGCCTAGAGCTAAAAAGTGCATTTTTCTTGGATATGCTTCTGGGGTGAAAGGATACAGATTATGGTGTCCTGATCCCAAATCCCCAAAATTTGTAATCAGTAGAAATGTTACTTTTGATGAATTGTCTATGTTATCTTCCAAAAAGGAGTCTTCTAGTCCTTGTACTACTGATAGTACACAGAAGCAGGTGGAGCTTGATATTGGCAGTTTTGGTCCTTCTCAATCCAAATCTTCTATTCAACAAGTACCAGTAGATACACCTGAATCTACTGTTGAAGATAGTTCAGAAGAAGAGGAGTATTCCATAGCCAGAGATAGACAAAGGAGAGACATTCGACCACCACAAGGATATGCAAATTTAGTTGCATATGCTTTATCTGTTGCAGAAGAAACTGATGCAGTTGGTGAGCCTTCCACCTATTCAGAAGCAGTTTCTTGTGATGATTCTGCAAAGTGATTGATTGCAATGAATGAAGAAATTGAATCTCTTCATCAGAATGAAACTTGGATTCTTGTAAAGCCGCCGTCAGCTAAGAAAATTGTTGGTTGCAAGTGGGTCTTCAAGAAAAAGGAAGGTATTCCAGGGGTTGAAGATGCAAGGTATAAAGCACGATTAGTTGCAAAGGGCTATAGTCAGGTACAAGGTGTTGATTTTAATAATATATTTCACCTGTTGTTAAACATAGCTCTATTCGTGTTTTGCTTGCTTTAGTTGCCATGTATAATTTGGAGTTAGAACAGCTCGACGTTAAGACAGCTTTCTTACATGGCGAACTTGAAGAACAAATTTATATGAGACAACCCCAGGGTTTTGAAATTGAAGGTAAGGAAGACCATGTTTGCTTATTAAAGAAATCCTTATATGGATTGAAGCAGTCTCCAAGACAGTGGTATAAGAGGTTTGATTCCTTTATGTTGGGTCATGGTTATTTAAGGAGCATGTATGATAGTTGTGTTTACTTCCGGAAGTTAAATGATGGTTCTTTCATTTACTTATTGTTATATGTTGATGATATGCTCATTGCTGCCAAGAATTTGTCAGAAATTCACACTTTGAAACTGCAGTTAAATAGTGAATTTGAAATGAAAGATTTGGGAGCAGCTAAGAAAATTCTTGGCATGGATATCAATCGAGATCGAGGAGTAGGGAAGTTATTTTTGACCCAGAAAAATTACCTTGAGAAAGTCTTGGAGCGTTTTGGCATGAAAGATGCTAAACCAGTATCTACTCCTCTTGCTAGCCATTTTCGGCTATCTGCTGCTCAATCACCAAAATCAGATGAAGAGGAAGATTATATGGCATGGGTTCCTTATTCCAGTACAGTCGGCAGTATTATGTATGCAATGGTTTGTACTCGTCCAGATATTGCACAAGCAGTCAGTGTTGTTAGCAGATATATGTCTTGCCCTGGTAAACCACATTGGCAGGCTGTGAAGTGGATTCTCAGATACTTGCGAGGTACTTCAAATGTATGTTTGGAGTTTGGAAAAAATAATAACACTTTGGTTGGTTTTGTAGACTCAGACTACGCTGGGATCTTGATAGGAGAAGATCGCTTTCAGGCTATGTATTTTGCATTGGCGGTTGTGCTGTTAGTTGGAAAGCTACTCTACAACCTGTCGTAACCTTGTCTACTGCAGAAGCAGAATATATGGCTTTGACCGAGGCAGTCAAAGAAGCCTTGTGGTTGAAGAGTTTATTTAGCGAACTTAGTCTACATCAAGGTGTTACTGTTATTCACTGTGATAGTCAAAGTGCCATACACTTGACTAAAGATCAGATGTATCATGAGAGGACGAAACATATTGATGTGAAATATCACTTCATTCGGGATATCATTGCAGAAGGAAAGGTCCTTATTCAGAAAATCAATATTAAGGACAATCCAGCCGATATGTTTACGAAACCTCTTCCAGTTTATAAGTTCAAACAGTGCTTGGACTTGGTTGGTATTCGTTGTTGGTGACTTAAGTCCGTTGGGGCTTATGTGGAGAAGGTGGAGCAGTTTTACTATTGATGGTGGAACTCAAAATTATGCCAAGGTGGAGATTTGTTGAGCCGCAAGATTTGACCTTGTGTGGCAAAATTCTTCGTCCCACATCAGATGCTGCATAAGGAAGTTTTCTTCCTTTCATCCCACATCAAACAATGGCAAGGAAAAGTCGGCTGCTGAAGGTTATAAATAAGGAAGCCTATTGAAGAAATTAATTGCACCACTCAAGAGAGTTATATGGGCTATTAGCTTCTTGAGTCATCTAGCCCATTTAGTTAAATATTTTAGGTTCTCTTGTATTGTGTTTAGGAATATTTTCTAAACCTTTTATAAGTGCCTTTTGGCCTAGGAACCACTTTCCTACGGCTTTTGTATTTCTTCTTCATAGTAGAAATATTGCTCCTTCTTTGCCCGTGGACGTATGTCAATTTGACCGAACCACGTAAATCTTCTGTGTCTTTTATTTGCTTTGTTATCCGTCTTTATATGGTCGGTTTTACCGCCTAATTATTATATGGCTGGTATCTACCGCCTATCTATTATATGGTCGGTTATACCGCCTACTTTATTCTAATTTGAGTTTGTCTATTTCCTGGCCCGGTCCTAACAGCAAGGATGCGTGCGTCAGCAGATACTGCAGAAAAGAAAGGAGCTTAGTGTTCTTCCAACTGAACAAAAGACAGATAAGAGTAAGTTTGTTTTCTGCAGAGAGTTAAAATGAACCTATAACTTACAAATCTTTTTTATTCATGCCAATTAACATAGTCAACTTGTATCTGTTCTAGCTAATTTAGTGTCATAATGCTTAGTATTTGATACTTTGGACTTAATCGGATTTGCAAATTATACAAAGTGGCAATTTACAACTATATAATATTTTTTTGACCTGATAGAAAGTGCTTTATTATTTTTCTCCTGAAATGCTTTGATGTCACCATGAAATTACTATACACCTGCAACTAAGCTTTTGTATGCTTTTTTATGACATTCTTCAGCATGTTTTACATGATTATGGATTGGCTCAAGCAGTAATCCTTCCTAATACCCTGTGAAAGAAGTCTAACAGAACAAGAATTTTTTTGGTATTTTTATGACTCCTAGACGGATTGTGACACTTCAACGATTAGCCAGATCCATAGGGTGGATAAGATGTAAAAAAATGATTCAAATGACATCTCATGCAGGATGAGATGTTTTGAACATATTTTATAATAGAACTTCTTCTCAGAGTGGGTAGTCCAAGCAATGCTGACACTTTTGCTCAGAGTGGGTAGTCCAAACCTCAGCTAAACTCATGGATAATGCAGATGCTGACCTACAGTTGATGAACAATGCTGAACATGAAAGACAGCTATAGCAGCAAAAGAAGCGCAGATGCCAAGGACACGAGGATGAAGTATGCATTTGACAGTCATATTGATCATTTTATGTTTATACCTTGTATAAAAGCTTCTGTTCTTATACTTATAATTGATGGGTAGTGAGAGAACTTATTGTTCTTAGAGTAGTGGCTGAAGCAGTTTGTATTTTAGAGAGTAAGCACACAAAACATTAGTAAACCGAACCAAAATAATACCAGCATTAGAAATGGGAAACAAAATAAGAAAGAAAAATGTAAAAGGATATGCATGTCAGATCCTAATGCATAGCGTGGGGAAACTCAAGGTAAAATATAGAAATTCTTTTTTTAGATATACTCATGTATTCCGATAAGAGCAGAGGTCCAACACTTTTTACATAATATTCTCCTAAGGTGTATAATCCTCTGTTAAATTCATTGACCGAGGTCAGAGCACAAAACTTTTTTGTTTCAAATGATGTGGTTGTGTTCTCTGAAAGGAGGGCTGTAGCTGTATTAGATCTAGAAATTTTTGCAATGACTTGATGGAGCAAGATGAAAAGTATAGATATGGATGTGCTATTATCTATATTCAACCTTTCTACAGATGTTTAACACTCTTGATTTCATTTATTTTTGTGGTTCTTAGGTGCTGAAGAGACTGGAAAAATTCAAGGCAGCGTTTTCTTTCAAATCCAACGGATTGAAAGATGAAGATGCAATGGCTGTCAAACCACCAAAAATAAAATTTATAATGAGACCTACTCCCGAAATTGAATGAGTATAGTAGTGAGTATGGTCATCTCCTCAGAGAACTGATAGATTTATCACACACGGAGAATTTGGGGGATTTTGGGAAGGAAGATAAAAGAAATAAATTAAAGATGCAGGGGTACTGATTTGCTAAATCGCAAAAGTGTAGTAGTTAATGAATGTAATAAACAATTAATTGACACAGCCTAGTCAAGGAGATAATCTCGGCACCGGTTCAAGCAATTGATCATAGATACCTAAATTAATTCACACGTTCGCAAATAAATTGGTTAAAGCAACTCAACAACCGCTAAACCACCAATCTCTCCTTAATTATATGATAGTCCAGAGACACTCTTAAACTACCCTATTGTAAATTAGATAACCCCAGAGACGCTCGAAGGATTTAATCTATTCTCAGCTTTAGGAATTAGAGAGACCCAATTCTAGTTAACAAACACACATGTGTGTACATTTAAACTAGATTAATTATTTCCACAACCCAGATTAGACTACTTGCGAGGCAATGAAATTGTGTCATTCGCCACTAATTTAAAACAATCAAGTGATACGTACCCTTGTCCTAATTGGCAGTATACTATTCAGACAATTGAACAATTGGCCACATTGATCCAATAAATCTAAACAATAATAGGCTGTTAAAACAGAGAATAATTAAATACCCACGAACGCGGAATTTAAAATAGAGCAAAACGATTAAAACGATCTCACAATTGTCCGTGTAATCGGGTCTTGATTATTCCTCAACTAGATAAACAGGTTTAGCCTTGCCGCATAATCACGAAGCAGTTGAAGGCTTACATGGAGTTTAAACGATTGAAAGAAAAAGATAAAAAGGATGTGGCCGCTAGCTGTAGATTTGCGTTCGGGAGGAAAAGAGCCTAACTAAAGAGTCATATGAGCTTAGACGATTAGTACTAAGAATTGACGTCTAACCTTCATTCGACCAATTTGGTGAAAGAGTCATATGAGCTTAGACGATTAGTACTAAGAATCAGTTTAAGTTGAACAGCATAAAGCGGAAACTATGTATTTCTTCATTGGGGATGAGTAGAAAGTGTCAATTAATCGTCTAAACTCATTCCTCATTAGGAAACTGACCACCATTTTCATTATGACCCAGTCTAAACTATAAAGTCCATTTGAACTGGGATTTATTCATAAATAACAATTTTGAAATTTTATCATAGTGGTTGCCTTGGGAAAGAATGACGACATCATAATCATTGTAGTGGCTTTCACCAACTTTCATTGACCTTTCGGTTGCTATGATTCTTCATCATCAGTCAGCATCCCTTTAGAAAATCAATAAATTAGTAATGGAGCGCGTGCTTTACTCATAAACATGATGCTTTGAAATTTCTTCTTTTATGGTTTCACAAAATTTTAAAAAAAAATCAATTGTTTTGAAAGAATAAATGTAATTGAGATGAACAAATTAATATTTAATATTTAAAAATTAATTTTTCTAACGAACACCAATACACAAGCAACAAAGCATTCCACTTTTTGTTGGATATGGGTTACATGAGTGCCTTTTTAAATTTTCATTTGAGTTTATATTTTTAGCTATTTGAATAATTTGTTGTTCGCCCTTACATCATTCTATGAATTTTTTTAATTAATGTTAGCAATTTTTTTCTGTATTTTTTTTCTATTAATCATGGATTGCAAAATGATTCATAGTGCTATTGCAATTGTAACACTATGTAAATTATACTGAAATTTCTTTCCTCAAATTTGAATAGTTTAACTTTTAAGAGAAATGATTTCATTTGGTGAAACTTGTTTATATTTATCATTGACGACATGGTTTAGGATTATAAAGCTTATATGATTAGCAACTCTAAACTGATAGAATTATCTATTATACAATAGTCAAACTAATGAGGGGCTTAGATGTATTTTTGATTGACCATTGAAGTACTTTTTGAAGTTGGATATTGTAAAAAAAAAAAAATTTGACTTAACTCGCCATAACCCAAAGGATGTTTCACCTTTCTAACTCTTATTATGATTGAAATTGATATATATTATATTCATTGATTGTAGTTTAATGCTATAAAAAAAATACTCCTTGTAAAGTTTATTAAATATAATCTTTATAACTCTAATTTTTTCTAAAAATTTAATACTTGAACACCAGCCTTCATCATCGAACACATCGATAGATATATGTGCAACATGGACATTGAGACACTAATTCAAATGGTCAAATACTTGGTAGATCTAGTCTACGAGTTCACTTATAGATCAAATAGACAATAATCTGCCACATCATCAACATGAATTAAATATCCAAAACCCAATGAAAACCAGATCCCAGACCCTACATTTTGCGGTAGATTTTTCCGGGATACGGGGCAGGAGCGGTCCTCAGACGACCGCTCCTGAACGGTCTCCTCACAATAAAAAACGTGAGGAGACAAATGAGCCAAGTCAGCAAGGCTGAAGCAGGGCACAAAAACGATGCCGTTCCAAATAAAAAAATGTTGACTTCCAAACGGGAGCAGACGGAGCAAACGGAAGAGAATTGGTTTTTGAAATTCAAGTTGAAATTTTGAATTAGCTGCAGAAAACAAAACTGAGGGAAGCCAAATAATTAAATTGTGAAGGTAATCTACTCTGACCAACCACTCACTGAAGGCAGAAAGCTGAAGTTCAGGTGGGATTCAACCTACTGGGTGTTTCTAGGTGAAGTGGGTGTAGTCTACTCTGATGAAAGTAGCAATTGACAGAAAAATGGGTGGAGAGGCAGGCGGCATGGAAGAAGCAAACAGAGATGAAGCCAAAGTTTGTCCGTAAAATTGAATAGCAGAAGCAGTTGTGGTCTCCAATTGGGTATAAGAGTGTTGTATGTATTCTGAATGCGTGCAAGAGCGGCGGTAAGGTAGAAGCAAATAGAGGAAATTCAGCATCTCACGAAACCAGATTTTGTCCTTCAACTTAATAGCAGAAGCAGCTACGTCTCCGATTTCGGTGAAACGTGAAGCGTATTAGCAGACCAAGGTAACATGACTGAACCATGTCAGTAATTGTGGCCAATAATTTGTCACCCAAATGCACATCTGTTAAAGGAAGGATGAAATTAGAGTCACTGAAGACATAATATGAAGATGATAGAAGAATAGTGAAGTTGTACTGTATTTGTATGTGTGTACCGTATCTGTGTTTGTGTGAGCATTCAGCTTTTCAGTGATGGACTATAATGGGATAGTAGTTTTTGGAAGACCTAGGGTTATGTATTCAAGTAAACCGTCGACTGGAATTAGGGAAAGATGAGAGAAACAAAGTCACATTTAACAAGTGAATGAATATACATCTTGTTGTAAATTAGTTACATGTTATAGCCACCGTATTACAATTGATATGAATCATTGTGCATTTAGTAATTGGTCCATGCTCATGGAGCAATATTAGTTTGCCCCTCTCCTGACCATATAGTGTGTGTAAAATGGAGGCGTAGAGTTGAATGAGATGAAGCAGAGGAAAAGACACATATGTGAATAATAAATGGGTGAAGCTTGTGTTGTAAGTCAATTACATGATGTAAGAAATATATTACAATGAGTAGAAAGTAGGGTTATGTATTCAAGTAAATCATCCACTGGAATTAGGGAAAGATGAGAGAAACAAAGTCACATTTAACAAGTGAATGAATATACATCTTGTTGTAAATTAGTTACATGTTATAGCCACCGTATTACAATTGATATGAATTATTGTGCATCTAGTAATTGGTCCATGCTCATGGAGTAATATTAGTTTGCCCCTCTCCTGACCATACAGTGTGTATAAAATAGAGGCGTAGAGTTGAATGGGGTGAAACAGAGGAAAAAACACATATGTGAATAATAAATGGGTGAACCTTGTGTTGTAAGTCAATTACATGATGTAAGAAATATATTACAATGAGTAGAAAGTACTTGTTTGGCCCTCAAAATGTAGAAAAAGTAGAAAATGTGGAGTTGGTTTATGCGGTTGTCATTAACGAATGACATAAGGTCCAGTAAGTTAAAGAATCTAGAATCAAAATATAATCACCAGCGTGGAAGTACATACAGTTCAAATAGACTTACAACGCGTGACCAATACATTATAGTCCGTATAAGTTAGTGTACATGGAGTTGTATTTGTACATAGATAATACCGTTGTCTTAGAGTAAAAGTAAGGTGATGTGAATCATTAATCATATTGATAAGCGTAATAATAGGATTTGGTATACGAGTAATGTGTGATTCATAACACATTATAAATGGTAATATACATTTATATTGGCGTTTATGTACATACTATTCATGAAATGTTGCAAATTAGGGTGTTTGATACATAATTGGCAGGAGTAGAAGTAATGGATTGCAGCAAATTGGCAGAAAATGGGACCCCTGAATTAGGAATGGAGTTCAACAGTGAAGAGGATGCGTACAAGTTTTACAACAAGTATGCCTTTAAAATGGGTTTCAGTGTACGTAAAGACTATCTGAATAAAGACAAAGACGGCATGACCACGTCTAGGAGATATAGTTGCTGCAAGGAAGGTGTGAAACGCAAGTACGAAGGTGATGTGATGCCAAAGAGGACACGAGCGCCGACGAAAACAGGGTGTGGAGCTAAGATGGTTATCGTGTTGTTTAGAGGGACAATGAAGTACCGTGTGCATGACCTTGTCTTAGAGCATAATCATGAGTTGCACATTGCTCAATGTGCTCACATGATGCCATCACAAAGAAAAGTGAGTGTGGCTCAAGGATTCCAAACTGAAATAAGCGAGGATGCTGGGTTTTCATTGAAACAGAGCCATGAGCTTATGGGAACGGAAGCAGGTGGGATGGGTAATGTGGGATATACTCGGGATGATCTTAAACGATATCTTCGAACAAGACGGGAAAGGAGCTTGAAATATGGAGAAGCAGGTAGCATGCTGAATTATTTTCAAGAGCAAACACTCGAGAATCCATCCTTTTTTCATGCCGTACAGCTGGACTGTGAAGAACAAATAACGAATATCTTTTGGGCTGATGCAGGAATGTTAATTGACTACAACTTTTTTGGAGACGTAGTCACATTCGACACAACCTACAAAACAAATAAAGAATACCGGCCACTTGGAGTATTTGTGGGTTTTAACCAGCATAGGCAAATTGTGATATTCGGTGCTGCCCTTATGTATGATGAGACGATAGATTCTTTCAAATGGGTGTTTGGTACATTTTTAGAAGCAATGTGCGGAAAACATCCAAGTACCATACTAACCGACCAAGATCACGCCATGGCAGCCGCTCTTTCAATTGTCATGCCTGAAACATTTCATGATCTATGTACGTTTCACATAAGGCGTAATTTTATGAAACATCTTGGCAATCATTACAAGGAAAATAGTGATCTTCCATACATGTTTGGTGCCTGCATGTATGAGTTTCAAGAAGTGGAACAATTCAATAGGGTGTGGGAGGCGATGGTGAAGAAACACAATCTTGAAAATAATGAATGGCTCTCGGGGTTGTACAAAATTCGTGATAAATGGGCAAGGTGCATGATGAAAGAAAGATGGACTGCGGGAATGCGAAGCACCCAACTCAGCGAAAGCCTAAATGCAGCAATTAAAAATCATTTGAAACTGGATCATGACCTTGTGCAGTTCTTTAGACATTTCAATCAGGTGGTTGATGAAAAGAGACATAATGAACTGATCGCAGAATATGAAATGAGGCAAAAGCTCCCCATGGTAGGGTTAAGGCAAACACCTATGCTTGTGCATGCATCAGAGACGTATTCACCAACCGTATTTGTTGCATTCCAAAATGAATATGGCGAGTCAACAGCTATGGTTATATTGAGACAACAAGATGCAGCGATGTTTGTGGAGTTTACGGTCATGAGGTATGATGGAGGACCTGAAAGAACAGTAGTATTCAATCGGAATGATCTAAGTGTACGTTGCAGTTGCAAAAAATACGAGAATGAAGGCATTTTATGTGGGCACGCGTTGAAGGTGTTTGATACCGTGGGCATAAAAATAATTCCTCCTGAATACATTAAGAGGCGATGGACAAAAAGAGCTCGGGCTGGAGATTGTTTTGATCGGCGAGGACAGGAAGTTGTGGCTGATCCTAAAGTCATGATTTCAACTCGTTATCGGGAGCTCGCTCCAGCCATGATTAAGGTCGCAACTCGAGCAGCAATGTCGAAGGACACCAGCAAAGTAGCAATCACTGTCATATCCGATTTGTCAAAGAGAGTTGAGCTCCTCCTCTCAGAAAGTGAAGAGCAACATTTGCAAAATCAAAAAAATCTGAATATGGAGGAACGAGATAAAATTGAAATTGTAAATGAAATGGGGGAGGCAGTAGTCGCAAGAGACATTAAAAAACGAGGCGGTGGGAAGAAAAGTAAAGTGATGCGAAGTTGGGTCGATAAATTTGACAGAGTAAAAAGAAAATCTAGATTATCAAGAACTACACAGACTACGGTATGGATCAAATTTTGGTACTTGGGGAACATTTATGCTAAAACTAAGTTATTGTTATACTATTAACTAAAGTTTAGGTAACATTCATTATGAAATAATATTATTGTCGTGTCAATACTGTAGGTCTCAGAATCGGAGCCGACATCGGTTTCATTTGAGGAATACATGTTTATGGGATGCCGTTCATCTACTGACTCTGTTTCGGTTAATATAAAATGGACATAACTCTTACTTTTATTTGGATGTTTCTAACAACATAAATAGTTGCATTGATGTTACATTG
The DNA here is from genome assembly GCF_036785885.1 of Coffea arabica. NCBI lineage: Eukaryota > Viridiplantae > Streptophyta > Magnoliopsida > Gentianales > Rubiaceae > Coffea > Coffea arabica. Next base: position 53,197,731 of record NC_092324.1, read on the forward strand.
TGTGATAATGTTGTTACGGCCGTCATCCCTCCTGATATATGTATTTTGTTTGTCTTATACAATGATTTGGCCCATACGAAACTTGTAGACGCATTCAATGAGTCAGACAGTGAATGGCCCTCCAAATGTTGTTGCTCCCGATACCGATGAAAGTCAAACGGTATGCATGCATTTAGTAGTTAAAATAAAACCTTCTTGTTCATGTAGTAGAGCTACCTTTTTTTCTTTAATTGTAACGGTGGGCTCCCGAAGGCTGTCAAATCATGCAAATTATGTAGTTAACGTATGTTCGCTTTAATAACGTATTATTTTTTATTATTTCAAGATCCACCGTTTGGCTAATCAGGGGCCTCCTGCAAGTGTCCCTACAGAATGGATGCATCTCAGATTTTCTATTTTTTTCAAGCATAACTCCATCAGAGATGTCTTAATGGTCTGATATATCATTTTTGTTATAATGTCTAGTCCAATTTAACTTTATAAGTGAGCAATATAGGCACTGGTAATGATTTGTTGACAGTCGATTACTTATACTATATAATGTAGGAGGAGCGTGGGATAATTTCAACACACTGTGATGTTGATGCATATCATGTATTTGCACCATCACCTCAGGTGATAAACTTTTATCGTTACAGCACATATTTATGTAATGTTATTAATTGGAGACTTGGATATCGTATATCATTAATCGTATGTTTTATTAATAATATTTGCTGATTTGCCATCGTTACGCATTTCAGGGAAGAAATAACACACAGGGATTGCAACTACGCGTTGACGTCGCCTCCCCCCAAAATGAGGTTGATGAATGATGTGTAACTATACATTTTGAACGAGACATTAAGTGGTTATCCCAACTTGAGAATGCTGCATATGTACGTTACAAGCAGTTAATAAGCTGTTACAACTTGTTGACGAGATTATACAGGCACCATTGATGTTTCACTCTTTTCAAATTTAGACAAATGGATTACAATTGTAATCGCATCTAATGTTAGTAGTCATCAATAGTTTGTATTGGGTTGTATAAAATTGTTAGAAAATTATAAAGTTGGTAGAAAATTGAAGTAACAATTTTACAATAGAATTAAACGTATTTTTTGTGATCGGATATTTTTCACTAAATCGACCATAACAGTTGAATGGTTATCGTGATATGTATACCATTCTACTACATTCAATTGCATACCTTAATAACATATTTATTGGCATAGATCGCACCGCCAAAGGTACGATATATAGGATAACACAATCTAAAGTCTAAATTGTCTTGATTTTGTTATGATGATAAATTCGAATTATTATTGGGCTATTTTTATAAAACATTATCATTTAGGCCATTTGTTTTGCATCGCTTGGCGAATTTAGTGCACCATTGACATGATATATCACAGGCACATCAATTGGTATTACAAGTTTTTAGGTTAATTAAATTATGGTCAAGTCAGGTCACGACCACATGTTGGTAATAGGTGCGCATAAGAAAATGATTTCTTGGAGAACTAATTTGTAACGTTAAAATGAAGTTTTACAATGCAACAAAAAAGGAAGAACGAACAGTACACAATGGATTACAACCAGTTAGGGATATGTTACTGTTACGTTACAACTAGTTACGACTGTTTAACAGGCATGATTAATATCCAAATATGGTAAGCAATTTGTTTGAGTAGAGATTATAATGAGTATAGTTTTACCGCTACCCTAACAAACATTGAACTACATCCCTTGTTATCAGTTGTATCCCATACAACACCTGGGAACGCCGTCATGCATTAGACAATGGGGTATGTACCTTTGAAAGTCATCGTCGCTTGATTCAGTAAAGTCAGATAGGTCCGGATCGGATATAAGCATGGGATCTGCTAAAATGTGCTGAACATCAAATTGTTTTCTAATACCATGTCTTTTTGCGGCTTGGATCTCGTGAAACCTGTGAAGCCTACGCTCCATCTGCATAACTTCTCGCTGTAGTCTATGTAATACGCTTGCATCATTGGCTTGTGGTCCTATAATAAGATCCGCCGACCTTGTTCTCGGGACGCGGAGGCCATGCCAGCGACAAAGTACCTCTAATTCCATTCTTCGCTCACGAACAGGCTCCCATATGGGTTCATGGTTCATAACGGAATAGCCAGACGGTAGATGATTATTGACGGTATTTTTAAAAATGTGACCAGCTAGTCCCAGAGAGTTGTTGGTGTTAAGCGGAGCATTCTTGAACTCGCGTTTGGTACCATATAAAATCCTCCCGTCTGGTGTTTCGTACTTGCTGATGGCATTTGTTGGACCCAACGATACTTTCCGTCTTTTTTGCCGAACATTTGATGGTGAGCTTGTATGAGATCCTTCGTTTGTGGATTGCATGACTATGCTGATAGCTACTGCTTTTTGGTTGGATGAAAGAAAGGATCTACTGATAAAGAAAAAGGTGGGAGAAAAAAAGAGTTAGAAATTTTTAACGGAGCACCTGTTTCAGACCATGCATAGTAAATGGTTTCTTCTGGCAACTTGACCAACTGCTTGCTGTGTCATTTCATGCTGTTCTCCACAGGATAGTACTCCTGGGTGAGTTGATGAAGCCATGGCAACCACCTATTAACGAGAGAATAGACTCAACGTTTGGTCAAATGTATAGTGTGTGGATGGAATAATGGTTCAATTCGATTGGATCATGACCTGTACTCCAACAACCATTGGGTCGTGAATACCCAGTTATACGTCAGTCACCTTACCTTTCAAGTGTAACAAGAAGTTGCAACCAGCATATGTACGTTACAAGAAATTAATAAGCTGTTACCGCTTATTGATGTGCTTGTACAGGCACCTTGTCATTTGCTTGTATGTTAAAACTTAGACAATTTGTTTATAATTGTATTAATGATAAGTATTACAGATAGTACTACAAGCACTTCAATAGGTAGTACTCCTTCAGTACAGAAATGAACTTACAATTGGCGGCTCAGCTTGGTTCCACGTGACCACATAATAAGTAACAGTTTCACAGAAGAACATGATACTTCGTTGGGACAAGTAATTCGAAAGTATGGTAACTAATATTTAAAATGCAACAAATTTTGATTACGCCATGTACCATTTTGAGTTACAACTAGTTATATATATGTTACAATTCATTACAACTAATGAATTTGCAATCGGCAGTTTTTCGTCTTATCTACTTAAAACTAGTGATATTACAACTAGAAATTTCCTGATATTACAACTAGTGATACTACAACTAGTTAATATCTGATGAACCTTTCCTCTTCTCTTGTTTGTGCAATTGCACTTGGCACAAACAACAAGTCCTCCCCCCAACACATAAAATTTCATTAGACACTTTAGTAAGTGTCTAATGAGAACATAAAGATGATCGATTCGAACCCCAAAACAATTGATGTAGCGGGGCCTTCTCGAACATCTCATTAAATTAGCGAGATCTTCTCGAACATCGTACAACCTACTGGCTGCTATTTGGCAGCCAAGAACTTGATTTTTGTGTGAACCCTCTATTGATGACACTGCAATTGAAGTTAGAGGCGGGTTGAAGAATAGTAATAATAAATTTCAGGCACGAGTTCATTGCCACCCTTCAGTAGAATGATATGGGAAGTGTGAAGTAATTTAAAATGAAAAATGTTTGTGCAGTAATGAAAGGTGGATGAAAAAATTTTTGTTGTTGAGGGATATACTACTGCACCCGCGCCCTTTTATAGTCCGCCAACAAAGAACAATGTGCTAAAATATCACTGGACAATGCATTCCAGGGCAAACAATTTCGTCCTGGCAGTGGAAGCTGTAGAGTTCAATGCATGCCATTGAACTGTGTCACATCTGTTCAGACAATAAAACAAATTATGCAGCTTTTGTCATGAAATGACCTGTACACCAATATTAAGGGTCACGTGGATAAAGAGTTACACATCAGTGGCCTGTACATTTCACTATGTACGGATTGCATTACAACCAGTTGAGTGTATGTTACAATTAATTATAACTAATGAATTTGCAATCTGCAACTTTTCGTCTGCTCTATTTAAAACTGAATAATATTCCAACTAGATATTCCCTGATGTTACAACTAGTGATAATACAACTAGTTAATATTCGATGAAACTTTCCTCTTCTTGGAATTTGTGCTATTGCCCTTGGCAGAAACGATAATTCCTCCCACTGACACATTAAATTTCTTAGACACTTTATTAAGTGTCTATTGAGAATAGTTACAATGATCGTTTCGAACCCCAAAACATTCGGTAGTGAGGCATTCTCGAATATCTCATTAAAATAGTGAGATCGACATTTTTGCATATGAAGCCAACTAGTATATCACGGGAGAAGAGACTGTAGACTCACATGCAGTGCTTGAACCATGTCAGATAAGTTTCGTTACATACAAAGCGTTAGATTTGTAGTACCGACAGTGAATATGGGTGAAAAATATATTTTTGTCGACGATATAAACTAGCAAAGATGCTTCTCAGAAATTAGTAAGTATGAAATAAGTAACATGTTGACTGGATCTAACACAAAAACATCTCAGACATCAAACGACACGTTTGCGAGCTGTTCATGGCTAATATTCGGCCAAACAAAATTAGTCCAGTTTAGATATCATCTTATACCACATTTTTTAACAATATGTGTGGAACCCTCCTAATTTTGTACTACAATTACACGTTGTCGAACGGGAGTTACACCATGTGCAAACAGAGTTATGGAGTATACAAAATGCACACACCTTCAGCAACGATTGCACTTGGAACCTTTCCTGTGTATGTCCGCAAATTTTTCATTACTGCACCTATGAAATAGGCATGCCAGGAAGTAGGTGGCGGGATTGAAATCTATAGAGTAACATCCTTTCTTGGAATCATGTCCATTTGATTTCACACCTACTTTGAGTACAAGGCATACAGGAGATAGTGTCGAGACGTTTGATGAGTGTTACGGCAAGTTACTAAACAGTTACGGAAACTTGCCCTTTTTTTATCATGAAAGGAACTTAACAAAAACTCAGCAGGTCATGTGCGTTGGTTGAGGCTTCCGACCTTCCGTATACCGTTTATATGTGTATAAAGTTTTTTCATGCAGTATTTGTTAAAATCAAGAATTTTTTCATGTTTTATGCCTTACCTGTACATTATTTCATCACACACTTTATCATCTTGACCCCATATTTAATATTTGATGCACAAGTACTTGACGTGGCTTTACACCTTGTTCAAAGAAGTGTTATGTTTGAGCAAGTGTGGTAGTTACTGACAATAAATGGATACAGATAATAAAACCTCCAAACTTTAATGCCTGTGGTCGGTATTACAAGTTCTTAGCATATAGTTACGTTTTGTTTTTATAAAAATACTTGTACAAGGGAGGTTATTAATGACAATAAATGGTG